>NW_012115966.1:335567-358759 GCF_000951035.1 Colobus angolensis palliatus
TACCTCAGTTGAAAATGCAGAAATCACCGGTCTTCTGTGTCGCTCGCGCTGGGAGTTGGAGACTGGAGCTGTTCCTATTGGGCCATCTTGCTCCGCCCCCCTTCCACATGAATTTTTAAATACTTTTTTTCTAATTCTGTGAAGAATGTAATCAGTAATTTGATAGGAATAGCACTGAATCTATAAATTACTTTAAGCATTATGGCCATTTTCACAATGTTAATTCTTCCTATCCATGAGCCTCGAATGTTTTTCCATTTGTTCATGTCCTCTCTGATTTCTTTGAGCAATGATTTGTAGTTCTCCTTGAAGAGGTCCTTCACTTTCCTTTTAAATGTATTCCTAGGTATTTTATTCTTTTTGTAGCAATTGTGAATGGAAGTTCATTCATGATTTGGCTCCCTGCTTGCCTGTTGTTGGTATATAGGAACGCTGGCAATTTTTGTACATTGACTTTGTATCCTGAGATTGCTGAAGTTGCTTATCAGCTTAAGAAGCTTTTGGGCTGAGACTATAAGGTTTTCTAGATATAGTGTATTAGTCTGTTTTCATGCTGCTGATAAAGACATACCCAAAACTGGGCAATTTACAAAAGAAAGAGGTTTAATTGGACTTGCAATTCCACATGGCTGGGGAGGCCTCACAATCATGGCAGAAGGCAAGGAGAAGTGAGTCACGTCTTACATGGATGGCAGCAGGCAAAGGGAAAGCTTGTGCAGGGCAACTCGCATTTTTTAAAACCACCAGACCTCATGAGACCCATTTACTATCAGGAGAACAACACGGGAAAGACCTGCCCCCATAATTCAATCATCTCCCACCAGGTCCCTTCCACACATGTGGGAATTATGGGAGCTACAAGATGAGATTTGGGTGGGAACACAGAGCCAAACCATATCATTCCACCCGGCCCCTCCCAAATCTCATATCTTCACATTTCAAAACCAATCATGCCTTCTCAATAGTCCCCCAAAGTCATTAACTCAAAAGCCCACAGTCCAAAGTCTCATCCAAGACAAGGCAAGTCCCTTCCACCTATGAGCCTATAAAATCAAAAGCAAGTTACTTGCTTTTTAGTTACAATGGGGGTGCAGGTATTGGGTAGATACAGGCATTCCAAATGGGAGAAACTGGTCAAAACAAAGGGACTACAGGCCCCATGCAAGTTTGAAATCCTGCAGGGCAGTCAAATCTTAAAGCTCCAAAATGATCTCCTTTGACTCCATGTCTCACATCCAGGTCACACTGATGCAAGAAGTAGGTTCCCATAGTCTTGGGCAGCTCCAGCCCTGGTTTTGCAGGGTACAGCCTCCCTCCCTGCTGCCTTCATGGGCTGGTGTTGAGTGTCTGCGTCTTTTCCAGGCACACAGTGCAAGCTGTCAGTGGATCTAGCATTCTGGGGTCTGGAGGATGGTGGCCCTCTTCTCACAGCTACACTAGGTGGTACCCCAGTAGGGACTCTGTGTGGGATTTCCCACCCCATGTTTCCCTTCTGCACTGCCCTAGCAGAGGTTCTCCATGAGGACCCCACCCCTACAGCAAACTTCTGCCTGGGCATCCAGGCATTCCCATACATCTTCTGAAACCTAGGCAGAGGTTCTCAAACCTCAATTTTTGACTTCTGTGCACTCACAGGCTCAACACCACATGGAAGGTGCCAAGGCTTGAGGCTTGCACCCTGTGAAGCCATGGCCCAAGCTCTGCATCAGCCTTATTCAGCCATGCCTGGAGTGGTTGTGACACAGGGCACCAAATCCCCAGGCTGCACACAGCACAGGGACCTTGGACTCAGTCTATGAAACCACTTTTTTCCTGTTAAACCAATGGACCTGTGATGGAGGGGTCTGCCGCAAAGGTCTCTGACATGACCTGGAGACATTTTCCCCATTGTCTTAGTGATTAACATTTGGCTCCTTGTTACTTACACAAATTTTTGCAGGAGACTTGAATTTCTCCTCAGAAAATGGGATTTTCTTTTCTATTGCATTGTCAGGCTGCTAATTTTTCAAACTTTAATGCTCTCTTTCCCTTTTAAATCTGAATGCCTTAAACAGTACCCAAGTCATCTCTGAAATGCTTTGCTGCTGAGAAATTTCTTCTGCCAGATAACCTAAATCATCTCTCTCAAATTCAAAATTCTACAGATCTCTAGGGGAGGGGCAAAATTCTGTCAATCTCTTTGCTAAAATGTAACAAGAGTCACCTTTGCTCCAGTTTCCAATAAGTTTCTCATCTCCACCTGAGACCACCTCATCCTGGACCTTATTGTTCATATCACTGCCAGGATTTTTGTCAAAGCCATTCAACAAGCCTCTAGAAAGTTCCAGACTTTCCCATATTTTTCTGTCTTCTTCTGAGCCCTCCAAATTGTTCCAACTTCTGCCTGTTGCCCAGTTCCAAAGTCACTGCCACATTTTCAGGTATCTTTTCAGCAACACCCCACTCTACTGGTACTGGTTTACTTATTAGTCCATTTTCACACTATTGATAAAGACATACCTCAGACCGGGCCATTTACAAAAGAAAGCAGTTCAATTGTGATATGGCTCTGATGACTGGAGGAACACCCAGGTTCCTGGTCTTGCACTGATTTAGATAAAATGACACGGACACACGTGGAGTGGTTTTAAAGAGTGGAGAGTGTTTAATAGGCAAGATAGAATAAAGCAGCTCCCCTGTACAGAGACAGAAGGAGGAGATCTCCAAGCTAAGAGAGGGAACCCTGTGTTGGAAAATTGTCGGTTCTATTGGAGGCGTGAGGAGGCAGTGCCTGATTTGCATAGGGCCCAGGGGATTGGTTTGACTAGGTGTGTCATTTATGTAGCCCGTGGAAAAACCTGGCCCTCCCACCTCAGCCTTTTAATATGCAAATGCAGAGGCCCATGATGTTTTGAACACATAGTGTTATCTGGAGGTGGCCATGACACTTGGCACATCTGGTGACAAGAGGAAAAAGGCAGGAATGGCCATATTGAGTGAACCCAGTTTTTTAATGGTTAGCATTTGCATATCAAAGCTTGCCAGCCTAGCTCTTTAAGCCGCCTTTCTGTTAGAAAAGAAATCGTTCGGAGGTCGCTTCTTATTACAGGAAAGTTTCCACCAAGAATCTTTTCCCTTTCTACCTGCCTAAAAATTATTTCTTAATTACTCTTGTCTTATTCCCTCCCTCAAGAGAAGCAAACCTAACTGCTTTTAGGGGGTGTTGGGTGATGATTCTTTCTGGTTACGTCCTGCTGAAAAGGGGTGTCATGTGGGGGAACAGCAGTCGGGCCTTCTCCTAGGTTGATTTAAGAGTTTTTGAAAGAATGGCATGTCCATGTATGGCTCTGCTTGCAGCACTGTTTGAATTTTTATTGCTTCTAGGCAAAAAGAGATAAATTTTACAAGAAGGTTTAAAATATAGGGTTAGAATATGAGCATTAAGATGACCGCTGCTAGTGGGTGTCCCATAGGCCATAACTGACAGTAGAGTTTGACACCTGTATAGTTGCACCAATGAATTGCAATACCGGTTTGCCTCCACTAGATGTCCCTGTACATTACCAGAAACGTAACATAAAAGTAACATTTTCCTTGAGAAAAGCATACATTTCTCCTTGGCTTACCATTAGAGAATAACTTTAGGCTTCGCCATTTTTATAACTTGTGCAATATACTTGGGAGAGATACGTTATTGGGTTGCTAAAATACCTTTAGCGTTAATCTTGACAATTCCTTTCCTTTAATTATTAAAATCTTTTATGACTTTCACAGACCCTCTAACAACACACTTAAACTTTTTGACTTGTCCTAAACATCCATCCTTTAAACTACCAGTTATTTCCTTTTAAGACAAGTGTCTACCATACAAAATCATTTCCTATATAAAATCTTTTTCTTTATAACCTTCTTTCCATAATTTAGAGTGCATTATATTATCAGTTTTCAATAAAAAGTCTTATTAAACTTAATGATAGTTAAACTTTTATGCTTGCTTATTATCCATAACTATTACTCCTGCTATAAGCAAAACAACCTTTACTAAATTTTTCTTGCAATTATTAATCCTACTATACCACAAAAGTGGCATAGTAAATAATTTCTGTTGAAAACTTTACTTGCCAAGATATAACATTTCCCTTTGGGGATCTACAAAGTTACAAATGCAATTCCATGTATAATTAAATCTCCCTGCAAATATGAATTAAAAAGAAGTCTTACTATTTAGTGGCAAATTTTGAGAGGAAAGGGTAGAAATAATAAAAGGTATCTGGTGAGGTAGGAGTGGGACTGAATAAGATGAGTAGACCTCACTCAGTTACTTACCTTTTATAATTTTCAACTTAAGATCTTCTATTTCTTAACATTGATATTCAGGACATTCCTCTGGGCTGTCAGGGGTTGTTTCCTTAGCTCTTCGGGCTTTGACTTGAGTGTGATATATCCAGGAGTTGATTCCTGTAACTTTTACTGCCTAGGGAGTTGAAAGAAGAACAGTGTAGGGCCCTGCCAAGCTTGGCTTAGGGAAGGAGATAGAGATGATAATTTTTCTTAATACCAAATTTCCAGGGTTAAATAAAGGTTGTTCTATTTCCTGGGGTTGGACTTCTGCCAGTTGTGCTAATTCCTGTTGCAAGTGAGGTAGAGAGGTTACATGCTTAACCAATTTGGAGATTTCCTGCCTGAAAACAACCTTTGAACACATTGATAAGTTTTGTCCTTTCCCAAGTGAAAAGCTTGGTGAAGGATTTTAAGTTATCATTGGCTGGAGGCTGGCAAATGGAGTTTGCCATCCTTTGACTGTAGCCATTCTAAGGGCTGGGAAGAATGCCCTCGACAAGTGGCCTATTTTATTTTTGCAGGGGAATACTGAGCTTTAATTTCTCTTATGGAGCCTTCCTAGATTAGAAGGAGCTTACAGTGTGTTGAAGCCTTAAGGCTTCCTTGCCTTTAACTTAGCTGCCTGATTAGCCTAATCTATTTTATTTGGCTACCTCATTGGTTCCCTTTTGATGTTCCTTACAATGCATCCCTGCTACCTGTCATGGAACAAAAACTGAGGATAATAACCTGTTAATTTTCTGGTGATATTTTATAGGAGATCCATTGGTGGTAAGAAAATATTTTTTCTTTTAAATAGCAGCATGAGTATGGAGAACTTAGAAAGCATACTTGGAGTTAGTATAAATGTTAACTCTCTTTCCCTTGCTTAATTCATGTGGTCTTGTAAGAGCTATTAGCCCAGCTAATTGAGCACTGTGTTTGGAGAAAGTGACTTACTACTTATCCTGCCTTATGTACTTCTAGCTCTACTGGCTGTTTGCTAAGAGCTCCCCTTAGAGGACAGTGATTCTGCCACATCATGTAGAGTGTAAACAGTGAAATTATTTCCTAGGGTTGACTTGGCGGATTTTCTGACTAGTAAAGCTATCATGAAAATGGCTTTGAAGCATGTGTAAACAATAAGTCCTCCTAACTGCAACTAAGGTTGAGAAAAATATTGGATTAGAGTTATTCCTGAGATTCTCCTTATGGTCGTGCTGTGGGAAGAGTGGAGGCCTGATTATAGAGGAGAAAAGAGAGAGATTGGCTCTAGAGTTTAGCAGGAGGGTTACTTCCCTTCCTTTAATTTCCAGAATCACCCAGTGCTCCTGTGTTATAATGGCAGTTTGAGCTACTGGACCTGGGGTCTGAGCCCCAGGACCCATCAGTTCTGCTGGATCATCTGTGAGACTGGTCCTGCACCCAGCGACCTCCATCTCTGGGGACAGTTCCATCTCCAGTGGTTTCGTTACAGGCTGGACAGCATTGAGGTGGCTTCATCTTGCTACCTGGGCATTCCTTTTTAAAATGCCCTGGGCTGTCACGATGATAGCAACCGGTGGATGCACCTTGGGAGTCCTGGACTTTGCAGGCCTGCAAAGCTGCTGCCAGAGACTTTGTCCTTCTCCTGAGCTTTCTCTTTTTCTTTTGGGTCTCCTCCTGGTCCCTATTATAAAAGACTGTAATGGCCACCTTCAGGAGGTTTGCTAAGGTGCTATTTGGTCCTATAGCTTGCTTCTGTCGTTTCTTCCTAATATCAGGAGCTGCCTGTGTAATAAACTTGTCCTTCAGGATGAGCTGTCCCTCAACTAAATCAGGGGTTAAAGAGGTGTGCTCCATTCGTGCCTCTCTCAGCCTTTCCATAAAGGCTACAGTATTCTCATCTGGCTTTTGGTTTATTATAGACAGTTTAGAATAATTGAGAGGTTTGGACCTGGTTTTTTGTAGGCCTTCTGGAATTCATATTAAAGGTACTTCCTTTTCCATTCATCTCCTGAGTTATTGGGATTCCAGTTAGGGTTGTTAAGGGGAACTGCTTCTCTCCCAATTGGGAATGGTGTTCCTGCTTTCTCTTTGCTTTCCCCATCTGCTTTCTTTCTTTTCGGTATATTATAAGAGATATATTGCCACCTGAATTAAATTTTGGAAAACTTCTATATATCTACTGGGGTCACCAGAAAATCAGCTTAAGTTTTGCTTTATTTGCCTAAGGTTCTGTAATGAGAAGGGAACTTGAAGGGGCCCCAAATAAGGGGGATCCTCAGATGGCTCCCCAGAAAGTTGCTTCCCTAACTTTTGGGGAACTATTTTCCCCAGGTCTGCCTAATATGATTGCTAAAAGAACTGGGTTGATCTTACAGTGCTTGCAAAGGTTTAGTAAACATACCATGTCCTTGTGCAAAAGAAAATGAGTTGCTTTTCTCTTCAAAGTCCTGATGTTAAGGAAGTTACAGTGTTTCAGAGTGCACTCCAGAGGGGTACAAGCTGAAGATAATCTGTTACCCATCCAGAAAAAGAATCGAGAATAAAAGTATCCTCTTAGTCTCCTTCCTTTCCATACAACCCAGGGTAGAGAAGAAGACTGTGGGAGCATCCTCCAACTGTTTTCCCTCCCTGGTTCCTGGATTCTAGCACCATGTTAAATGTGCTGGCATGATTGAAGTCGTGGTCCTCCAAGCCATGGGACCGGATGGACTAAGTGATGGGACTAACCACACTTTACCCATGCAGCCTTAGTTTATCTGCCTTGTGTGATTCCCCTTTGAATTCCTAAACCTGTGTGATCTGCCTGACTCCCTGAAAACCAGATCTCCAGAGAGACCATGTCACTTTTGGGCAAGGTTACTTTAATGGGGCAATGTGCTAGACTGGCTACTTATTATGGCCCATGCTAAAGCATTTACCCTTAGAAACGTGGTTCTGGTTAAGTTCCATACTTAAAATCCCCTTACTAATGAATTAATTTAGGCACTGTTGGCTTAGAAACAGCATGTTCTTGACAGAGAAACCATAGAGAGAGAGATGCTTATTGAGTTACTACCTGCCACAATTTGCCATCTTTCCTGTTTCCCTGAACTGTAAAAATTTCCAAACATTTCATACAGAGAGAATAAGAGACCACAGACAGAAAGAGAAGGTTTGGCAACAAGATAGCAGGAAGACAGGCTCAAGAGTAAAGGACAGATTTGAGGTTAAGATTCACACCTAATACTCACTGCTCTGATGAATGAATTCCCAGCCAATGCATCAAAATGATACAGCTCCAATGACTAGAGGAATACCAGGGTTCTTGGACTTGCACCGATTTAGATAAAATGGCATGGACACATGTGGAGTGGTTTTAAGGAGTGGAGACTGTTTAATAGGCAAGAAAGAATGAAGAAACTCCCCTGTACAGAGACAGAAGGACGGGGGCTCCAAGCCAAGAGAGGGAACCCCATGTGTGGCAGAAAAACGGTAGGTTATGTTGGAGGCTGGAGGAGGCTGTGTCTGATTTACATAGGGCCTAGGGGATTGGTTTGACTAGGGGTGTCATTCATGTAACCCATGAAAACCCTCGCCCTCCTACCTTAGCCTTTTAATATGCAAATGCAGGCCACCATGATATTCTGAACACATGGTGTTATCTGGAGGTGGCCACAACACTTGGCACACCTGGTGACAAGAAGGCAGGAATCACCATATTGAGTGAACTCAGTTTTTAATGGCTGGTATTTGCATATCAAAGCTTGTCAGCCTAACTCTTTAAGCCACCTTTCTGTTAGAAAATAAATGGTTTGGAGGTCCTTATCACAGGAAAATTTCCACCAGGAACCTTTACCCTTTCTAGCTGCTTAAAAATTATTTCTTAATAACTCCTGTATTAATTGGACTTACAGTTCCACATGGCTGGAAAGGCCTTACAATCATGGTGGAAGGCAAGGAGGAGCAAGTCATGTCTTACATGGATGGCGGCAGGCAAAGAGAAAGTTTGTGCAGGGCAACTCCCATTTTTTAAAACCGTCAGATCTCATGAGACCCATTCACTATCTGGAGAACAGCATGGGAAAGACCTGCCCCCATAATTCAGTCATCTCCTAGCAGGTCCCTCCCACAACATGTGGGAATTATGGGAGCTACAAGATGAGATTTGGGTGGAGACACAGCCAAACCATATCATGTAGGTCATGTCATCTGCAAACAAAGATAATTTGACTTCTTCTCTTTCTGTTTGAACACTTTTATTTATTCCTCTTGCCTGATTGTTCTGGGCGGAACTTCCAATACTATGTTGAATAGCAGTGGTAAGAAAGGGCATCCTTATCTTGTGCCAGTTTTCAAGGGGAATGCTTCCAGCTTTTGCCCATTCAGTATGATATTGGCTGTGGGTTTGGCATATATGACTTTTGTTATTTTGGGGTATGTTTCTTCAATACCTAGTTTATTGAGAGTTTTAACATGAAGGGATGTTGAATGTTACTGAATGCCTTTTCTGCATCTGTTGAAACAGTCATGTATTTTTTTTTCTTTAGTTCTGTTAATGTGATGAATCACATTTATTAATTTGCGTATACTGAACCAACCTTGCATCCCAGGGATAAAGCCAATTTGATCATGGTGGAGAACCCTTTTGATGTACTGCTGGATTAAGTTTGCCAGTATTTTACTAAGGATTTTTGCGTAAATGTTCATCAGGGATATTGGCCTCAAGTTTTCTTTTGCTGTTGTCATATCTTTGCCAGGTTTTGGCATTAGGATGATGCTCACCTCATAGAATGAGTTAGGGAGGAGTCACTCCTTTTCAAGTTTTTGGAATAGTTTCAGAAGAAATACTACCAGCTCTTCTTTGTACCTCTGGTGGATTCTGCTGTGAATCTGTCTGGTCTTGGGCTTTTTTGGTTGGCAGGTTATTTATTACTGCCTCAACTTCAGAACTCGTTATTGGTCTATACAGGGATTAAATTTCTTCCTGGTTCAGTCTTGGGAGAGTTTATGTGTTCAGGAATTCATCCATTTCTCCTAGATTTTCTAGTTTATGTTCATAGAGGTGTTTATTTCATTCTCTGATGGTTGTTTGTATTTCTGTGGGGTCAGTGGTTTTATCCCCTTTATCATTTCTGATTGTGTTTATTTGATCATTCTCTCTTGTCTTCTTTATTAGTCTAGCTAGCAGTCTATTGTATTAATTTTTAAACTTATTAAACAACTCCTTGATTTGTTGATTTTTTTGAAGGGCTTTTTGTGTCTCCATCTTGTTCAGTTTAACTCTAATCTTGGTTATTTCTTGACTTCTGCTGGCTTTGGGTTTGTTTGCTCTTTGTTCTCTAGTTCTTTTAGTTATGATGTTAGGTTGTTAACTTGAGATCTTTTTAGCTTTGTGATGGGCATTTAGTGCTATAAATTTTCTCCTTAACACTGCTTTAGCTGTGTCCCAGTGATTCTGATATGTTGTCTCTTTGTTCTCATTAGTATTAAAGAACTTGATTTCTACCTTCATTTCATTGTTTACCCAATAGTCATTCAGGAGCAGATTGCTCAATTTCCATGTAATTGTGTGGTTTTGAGTGAATTTCTTAATTTTGAGTTCTAATTTTATTGTGCTGTGGTCTGAGGGAGTATTTGTTATGATTTCAGTTCTTTTGCATTTGCTGAGGAGTGTTTTACTTCTGATTATGTGATCAGTTTTAGAGTAAGTGCCATGTGGTGATGAGAGGAATGTATATTTTGTCATTTTTGGGTGAAGAGTTCTGTAGATATCTATCAGGTTCACTTGATCCAGAGCTGAGTTCGGGCCTTGATATCTTTGTTAAGTTTCTGTCTCAATTACCTGTCTAATATTGACAGTGGGCTGTTAAAATCCCCCACTATTATTGTGTAGGAGTCTAAGTCTCTTTGTAGGTATCTAAGAATTTGCTCTATGAATCTGACTGCTCTTGTATTGGGTACATATATATTTAGGATAGTTAGCTTTTCTTGTTGAATTGGACCCTTCTCTTTGGAGCCATGAGCTGTGCTGCCTGGGTTGTGGGGATGAGTAGTGAAAGCACTTTAGCTGTTCTCTCTGGTGTCTCAGTAAATTGTATGCCCCAGAAGTCCACTGGCTTTGAGTTTTTCTCTGCAGTACGACTTGCCCAGGAATTGCAATTTTTGTGCCATAGACTGCCCTTTAAGTTTATTTACAGCCCCAGAGCACTTCAGTCCATGGTGGTGAGGCCTGCCAGAATTTAAGTTCTGACTCCTGGGATGGATGATTTCCCCCTGGCTAGAGCTGGTTTAAGTTCTTTCTCCATAGGTAGGTATCAGCTGAAGTCAGCATGGTTTTGCTTTCCCCTGTGACAGGGCAGCACTGAGTTGAATGCAAAGTCTCGATTACTGCACTCTCTATCTCCCCCATGCACAGTTTTCTTCATGACATGCGACCTCTGCAGGAGGAGTGGGGGAGGGGTGGAATGGACAATTCAAGACTACCTTGTTTACCATCTTCAGTGCCTTTAATGACGTGAAGTTAAAATCAAGTACTGTGAGTACTCACCTGATTTTTTGTTCTTATGAAGGGTGCCTTTTTTGCATAGATGGCTGTTTAATTTAATGTTCCTACACGGTGGTGGTCAGTGGAGGCTTCTATTTCACCATCTCGTCCCACCCTATGTGTTTTACCACATTTTCTTTATCCAATCTACCATTGATGAGCATCTGGGTCAATTTCATGTCTTTGCTATTATGAATGTTGCAGCAATTAACATATGGGTGCATGTATCTTTATGGTAGAACAATTTATGTATACCTTTGGGTATATGCCCAATAATGTGATTGCTGCATTGAATGGTAATGCATTCATTGGTTTTATGTTCTGTGGTTTTATATTCAATGGTTTTATGTTCTGTGAAAAATCACCACACTGCTTTCCACAATGGTTGAACTAATATACATTCCTAACAGCAGTGTGTAAGTGTTCCCTTTTCCCTGCAACCTTAACAATACCTGTTATTTTTTGCCTTTTTAATAATAGTTATTCTACTGGTGTGAGATGGTATCTCTTGTGGTTTTGATTTGCATTTTTCTTCTGGTGGCTAGTGATGTTGAGCATTTTTTTCATGTTTCATGGCCACTTTTGAGGTGTCTGTTAATGTCCTTTGCCCACTTTCTAATGGGATTAATTTGTTTTTCTCAGTTGTTAAGTTCCTTACAGATTCTACACATTAAACCTTAGTTGGATGTGTAGCTTGCAAATATTTTCTCTTTTTCTGCAGATTGTCATTTTACTCTGTTTATAGTTTCTTTCTACGTGAAAAGGCTCTTTAGTTTAATTAAGTTCCACTTGTCTTTTTTTTTTATTTTGTTGCAATAGCTTTTGGGGACTTAGCCAGAAATTCTTTCCCAATGCTGATGTTGAAAAGAGTATTTCCTAGATTTTCTTCAGGATTTTTATGGTTTGAGGTCTTACATTTAAATTCTTAATCTACTTTTAATTAATTTTTGTATCTGGTGAAAGGGAAAAGATATGGATCCATTTTCAATCTTCTGCTAGGCAGTTATCCAAGCACTATTTATTGGCTTGGAGTCCCTTCCCCTTTGCTTGTTTTCGTTGGCCTTGTTGAAGGTCAGATAACTGTAGGTGTGCAGCATTATTTATCATTTTCTATTTTGTCCCATTATGTCTGTTTTTGTACTAGTACCAAGCAGTTTTGGTAACTGTGGCTTTATATTTATAGTTAAAATCAGGTAATGTTATATCTCTGGCTTTGCTCTTTTTGCTTAGGATTGCTTTGTCTATTTAGGCTCTTGTGGATCCATATAAATTTTAGAATAGTTTTTTCTAATTTTGTCAAGAATCATATTGGTAGTTTAATAAGAATATCATTGAATCTGTAAATTGCTTTGGGCAGTATGGCCATTTTAATGATATTGATTCTTCCAATCTATGAGCATGAAATGTTATTCCATTTATTTGCATTATCTCTGATTTCTTTCATGAGTGTTTTGTAGTTCTCCTTTTAGAGATCTTTCACCCCCTTTGTTAGCTGTATTTCTAGGTATTTCTTTTTTGTGTGGCTATTGCAAGTGAAGTTTTGTCCTTGATTTGACTCTCAGTCTGGGTGTTGTTGGTATATAGGAATGCTACTAATTTTTGTACATTGATTTTGTATCCTGAAACTTTACTAAAGTTGTTTATCAATTCTAGAAGCTTTTTGGTAAGTCTTTAGGATTTTCTAGGTATATAATAATATCAGTGAACAGAGATAGTTCGACTTCTTCTTTTCCTAATTGGATGCTTTGTCTTTCTTTCTTTTGTCTGATTGCTCTGACTAGCACTTTCAGTAATGTGTTAAATAGGAGTGGTGAGATTGGGCATCATTGTCTTGTTCCAGTTCTCTAGGAGAATGATTTGAGCTTTTACTCATTCAGGATAATGTTGGCTGTGAGTTTGTTATAGACTGCTCTTAGTGTTTTGATGTATGTTCTGTCAATGTCTAGTTTATTGAGGGTTTTTATCATAAAGAGATGTTTGATATTATCAAGAGCTTTCTCTGCTTCTATCGAGATGATCATGTAGCTTTTGTTTTTGATTCTGTTTATGTGGTAAATGACATTTATTGATTTGTATATATTAAACTAGCTTGCATCCCAGGAATAAAGCCATTTTATTGTGCTGAGTTAACTTTTTAATGTGCTGCTGAATTTGACTGGCTAGTATTTTAATGAGGATTTTTGTGTCTATGTTCCTGAAGGATGTTGGTCTAGAGTTTTATTTTTTCATTGCATGTCTGCCAGATTTTGGTATCAGAATGATGCTGGCTTCATAGAATAAACTAGGGAGGAGGACCTTCTCCTCAATCTTTTGAAATAGTTTTAGTATAACTGGTATCAGTTCTTCTTTGTACATCTGGTGGAATTTGGTTGTGGATCCATCCAGTATGGGGCTTTTTGTTGTTGTTGTCATGTTCTTTGTTACTGATTCAATTTCAAAAGTTGACTTTGGTCTAATTAGGGTTTCAGTCTCTTCCAGATTCAATCTTGGGAGATTGTGTGCCTCAAGGAATTTATTTATTTTCTCTAGATTTTCTAATTAGTCTGCATAGAGTGGTTCATTGTTTCTCTGAGGATTTTTTGTATTTTTGTGGGATAAATTATAATATCACATTTGTCACTTCTGATTGTGCTTATTTGGATTTTCTTTTTCTTTGTTGGTCTAGTTAGGGGTTTATCAATATTATTTATTTTTTCAAGACCCAACAGTTGGTTTCATTGATCTTTTGTATGGATTTTTGCATCTTAATATCATTACATTATTATCTAATTTTAGTTATTTCCTTTCTTCTGCTAGTTTTGGGATTGGTTTGTTCTTTCTTTCTTTTTTTTTTAATATTTCCTTTAGGTGCAAAGTTAGATTGCTAATTTGAGACCTTTCTAACTTCTGATGAAGGTGTTTAGGTCTATAAACTTTCCTGTTACCACAGCTTTGGCTGCATTCCGCAGATTTTTGTATTGTTGTGTCCTTATTTTCATTGATTTAAAATAATCTTTTATTTCTTTCTTAATTTTAATGTTTCCCCAGGAGTTATTCATTAGTAAGCTGTTTAATTTCCATGTATTTTGTATTTGTGTAGTTTTGAGAAATATTCTTGGCATTGATTTCTATTTTTATTGCACTGTGGTCTGAGAGTGTGCTTTGTATGATTTCAATTTTTTTGAATTTATTGAGGCTTGCTTTCTGACCAGGCATGTGGTCAATCTTAAGACATATTCAATGTGCAGATGAGAAGACTATATATTCTGTGTTTTTTGGGTGGAGTATTCTGTATATGTCTATTAGATCCAATTGGGCAAGTGTTGAGTTTAAATCCAAAGTTTCTTATTTATTTATTTATTTATATATTTATTTTTGAGCTGGGGTGTCACTCTTTTGCCCAGGCGGTAGTGTAGTGGCCTGATCACAGTTCACTGAAGGTTTGGCCTCTCAGGCTCAATTGATCCTCCTGCCTCAGCCTCCTGAATAGTTGGGATTACAGGTGCATGCCACCATGCCCTGCTAATTTTTGTATTTTTTATAGAGACAGGATTTGTTGTGTTGTCCAGGTTGGTCTCAAACTCCTGGGCTCAAATGATCCATCCACCACTGTGCCTAACCTCAGAGTTTCTTTTTTAGATTTTTGTTTTGATGTGATCCATCTAACGCTGACAGTGGGGTGTTGAAGTCTCCCACTATTGTTGTGTAGTTGTGTAAGTGTTTTTGTAGGTCTAAAAGAAGTTGCTTTATGAATCTGGGTGCTCCAATATTGGATGTATATATATTTAGGGTAGTTAAACTTTTTGTTGGAGTGTATCCTTTGTCATTATGTAAGCCCTTCACTGTCTGTAATTTTTATTAAAGTCTGTTTCATCTGATGTAAAAATAATGACTCCTGTTTTTGTTTGTTTGTTTTCTATTTTCATGGTAGATCTTACTCCATCCTTTTACTTTGTGCTGGTGGGTATTGCCACATGTGACATGGATCTCTTGAAAACAACAGATGGTTGGGTCTTGTCTTTTAATCCAGATTGCCAGTCTGCATCTTTTAAGTGAGACATTTAGCCCATTCACATTCAAGATTAGTATTGATATGTGTGATTCTGATCCTATCATGGTGTTGTTAGCTGATTGTTATATAGACTTGATTGCATAGTTACCTTATAGTGCCTGTGGGCTATGGGCTTAGATGTGCTTCTGTGATAGCAGGTGTCATTCTTTTGAATCCATATTTAGTATTCCCTTAAGGACCTCTTGTACAGTTGGTCTGGTTGAAATGTATTCCCTCAGCATGTGCTTGTTACAGAAAGATTTTACTTCTCTTTAACTTATGAAGTTTAGTTTGGCAGGACATGAAATTCTTGGTTGGAATTTCTTTACTTTAAGGACAGTAAAAATAGACCTCTAATCTAATCTGGCTTGTAAGATTTCTGCTGAGAAATCTGCTGCTGGCCTGACGGGATTTTTTTCTGTAGGTGACCTGCCCCATACTCTCTAGTTGTTTTTAAAGTTTTTTGTTTTGTATTGACCTTGGTGAATCTAATGACTATGGGCCTTGGGAATGGTCATCTTGTATCTGGCTGAGGTTCTCTGTATTTTCTTAGACTTGCATATAGACTTCTCTAGTGAAATCAGGGAAATTTTTATGAACTGTGTCCTAAAATATATTTTCCATATAGCTTATTCTCTCTCCTTCTATCTCAGAAATGATGCTAAGTCATTTGGTCTCTTTATATAATCCCATATTTATCAGATAATTTTTTCATTTTTCTTATTTATTTTTCTTTATTTTTGTCTGACTGTGCTGGTTCAAATAACTCATACTTTAGCTCTGAGATTATTTTCTCAGCTTGGTCTATTATGCTGTCAATACTTCCAATTCTATTATGAAATTCTTGTAGCCAATATTTCAGCTCATGCTCAGTTTGGGTTAGTCTTAAAATGGGAATTTTATCTTTCAGCCTTGAATTGATTTACTGGATTGCTTGGCTTCCTTGGATTGAGTTTCAATTTTCTTGCCAGGTTCAGAATTCTTTGTCTGTCATTTCAGACAATTCAAACTGGTTAAGAACCATTGCTGGGGTGCCAGTGGGCTCATTTGGAGGTAAGGGAACACTCTGGCTTTTTAAATTGCCAGAGTTCTTGTGCTGATTCTTGCTCATCTGGGAGGGCTGATACTCTTTTAATTGAGGTCTAAATTGAGTTTCATCTGTTGACTTCATTTCTGGAAGTTTTCTGGGGACTAAGGCTCTGTACAGGGTCTTTCTTTGTTGTAGAATTCTTGCTCTTGGTTTCATAGCGGGTAAAGTTAGTAAAGTGATTTTTGACTTTGTAATTTGGGCTGCGTTTTAGTAGATGGCAGTTGACAGCAATGAGCAGTAGGTAAGCTCTTACTCAGTCACATGGTTCCTTTATGTATCTTTGCATTTGCAGTTGTGTACTGTGGATTAAGGATGAGAGAGGTAACTCCCTCACCAGGTCTGCTGATAGGCTTTGGGGGAGCCCCTTCTGATGCTACACCCTTACTAGACTGACCTTGTGGAAGGAGACACAGCTAGGTCTCACACCAGCCTATTCACCTGTGCAGTTAAGCCCTCTCAATATTTTTTGAGTATGGGCTCCTCCATCCCAGACCTGAGAAACAGCCCTGAGGGCCAACCACAACAGATGCACACCCAGGCTTACCAAAAAGGCATGTGGCCATGTCCCAGGCCTGCAAAATTGCCCCATGGGCCACCTTCAGCAGATATTTCCCTAGGCCACCAAGCAGTTATGTGCCCATGTTCTGGGCCTGAGAAACTGCCCTGAGGGCCATCCCTGGCAGACATGTCCCCAGGCCAGATGAGGAATCACACATGGTGCCCCTGACTAGAGTAATAGTCACGTGGTTCCAACCCCAGTGAGCCAGACATCAAGTTGGCCAATCTGCTGTGTACATGCATGCACCCCTAACCTGAGAAACAGACCAATGAGTCCACCCCTAGCAAAGCCACACCACCATTGCCACACTCATTTCAGCATGGGTCACTGAGACACTTGTAAATGTCACTAACACGGGTTACAGCTAAAGAAACCACACAGAGACCACACTACTACATCCACCTAGAACCAAAGCCAATGCACCTTACAGAATCAACACCTCAAGACCCACCTAAGCAAATAAATATTTCTCTGTAAAACCTATTTCATAAAATTGGAAGTGGTGACTGTTTCATCAGATGCATAGTTATCAACATAGGAATAGGTAAAATGTGAAAAAAGGAAACATGACACTTCCAAAGTAACGTAACAATTCTCCAATAACAGACCCCAATCATAAGGAAATATATAAAATGCCAGAAAAAGAATTTGAAATAGCAATCTTCAGGAAACTCAGTGAGATACAAGGGCCCAATAAAAAAAAGGAAATTGCAGGCCAATGCCCTGATGAACATAGATGCAAAAATCCTTGAGAAAGTACTAACAAACTGATTCCAACAATACATCAAAAAAGATCATGCACTATGATCAAGTGGGATTTATCCCATGGATGCAAAGATGGTTCAACATATGAAAATTAATAAACAGGATACATCATATCAACAAAATGAATGACCAACCCATATGATCCCTTTCAAAATACCAAAGACATTTGTCACAGAAACAGAATAATAAAAAAAAGCATTTGATAAAATTCAACACCCCTTCATGACAAAAACTCTCAATAAATTGTGTATAGAGGGAAAGTAACTCAACACAATAAAGGCCATGTGACAAACCCACAGCTAACATCATAGTAAATGGGGAAAAGCTGAGAGCTTTTGCTCTAAGCACTGGAATAAGACAAAGGTGCCAACTGTCACTACTTTTATTCAACATAGTCCTGGGAGTCCTAGCCAGAGCAATTAGGCAAGAGAGAGAAATAAAGGGCATCCAAATTGGAAAGGAAGATATCAATATGTCCTTGTTTTCAGAGAGCATGATTTTATATATAGAAAAACCTACAGACTTTATGAAAAAACTCTTATAAGTAATAAATGAATTCAGTAACCTTGCAGAATACACAATAAATATACAAAACTCAGTAATGTTTCAATACATGAACAACAAACTACTTGAAAAAGAAATCAAGAAGGAAATCTCACATATAATATTTACAAAAGAAAAATACCTAGAAATAAATGTAACCAAGCAGTTACAAGACCTCTATAAGGAAAACTACAAAACACTTATTCCTTGCTCATGGATCAAAGTAATTAATACTGTTAAAATGACCATGCGGTACATCTAGTTCTAGATCCTTGAGGAATCGCCACACTGTTTTCCATAATGGTTGAACTAGTTTACAGTCCCACCAACAGTGTAAAAGTGTTCCTATTTCTCCACATCCTCTCCAGCACCTGTTGTTTCCTGACTTTTAATGATTGCCATTCTAACTGGTGTGAGATGGTATCTCATTGTGGTTTTGATTTGCATTTCTCTGATGGCCAGTGATGATGAGCATTTTTTCATGTGTCTGTTGGCTGTATGAACGTCTTCTTTTGAGAAATGTCTGTTCATATCCTTTGCCCACTTTTTGATGGGGTTGTTTGTTTTTTTCTTGTAAATTTGTTTGAGTTCTTTGTAGGTTCTGGATATTAGCCCTTTGTCAGATGAGTAGATTGCAAACATTTTCTCCCATTCTGTAGGTTGCCTGTTCACTCTGATGGTAGTTTCTTTTGCTGTGCAGAAGCTCTTTAGTTTAATTAGATCCCATTTGTCAATTTTGGCTTTTGTTGCCGTTTCTTTTGGTGTTTTAGACATGAAGTCCTTGCCCATGCCTATGTCCTGAATGGTACTACCTAGGTTTTCTTCTAGGGACCCAGCCATCCCATTACTGGGTATATACCCAAAGGATTATAAATCATGCTGCTATAGAGACACATGCACATGTATGTTTATTGCGGCACTATTCTCAATAGCAAAGACTTGGAATCAACCCAAATGTCCATCAGTGACAGACTGGATTAAGAAAATGTGGCACATATACACCATGGAATACTATGCAGCCATAAAAAAGGATGAGTTTGCGTCCTTTGTAGGGACATGGATGCAGCTGGAAACCATCATTCTTAGCAAACTATCACAAGAACAGAAAACCAAACACTGCATGTTCTCACTCATAGATGGGAACTGAACAATGAGATCACTTGGACTTGGGAAGGGGAACATCACACACCGGGGCCTATCATGGGGAGGCGGGAGGGGGGAGGGATTGCACTGGGAGTTATACCTGATGTAAATGACGAGTTGATGGGTGCAGCACACCAACATGGCAGAAGTATACATATGTAACAAACCTGCACGTTATGCACATGTACCCTAGAACTTAAAGTATAATAATAATAAAAAAAGACCATGCTACCCAAAGCAATCTATAGATTCAATGCAATCCATATCAAAATACTAATGACATTCTTCACATAATTAGAAAATTAAAAAAAAAATTGTATGGAATCACAAAAGACCTCAAATAGCTAAAGGAACACTGAGCAAAAAGAACAAAGCTGTAAGTGCCACACTACCAGACTTCAAAATGTACTACAAAGACTACAAAGCTGTAGTAACAAGAACAACAAAAAAGAGCATGGTATCAGCATATAAACAGATACATAGGCTAATATAACAGAATGGAGAATTCAGAAAGTAATCCACGTATCTCCAGCCAATTGATTTTTGAATTTTGAATTAAAGCCACTAAGAACACTCATTGGAGAAAGGATAGTCTCTTTAATATATTGTGCTGGGAAAACTGAATATCTATGTGCAGAAGAATGAAACTAAACTCCCACTTCTCACCCTATTCAACAATGAGCTCCAAATGGGACAAATAACTAAATCTAAGACCTCAAACTATAAGAGCACTAGAAAAAACAATAGTAGAAACACTTCAGGACACTGGTCTGGGAAAAGATTTTATGAATAAGACTTCAAACACATAGGCAACAAAAGCAAAAACAAATGGGGCTATATAAAACTAAAAAGCTCTGTATAACAAAGAAAATAATCAACATAAAGAAAAAACAGCCTACAAAATGGGAGAAAATGTTTTCAAACTATTAACCCAATAGGGGATTAATATCCAGAATACACAAGAAACTCAAATATCTCAACAGCAAAAGAACAAACAATTCAATAAAAAGGGGGCAAATAACATGAACAGACATTTCTCAAAAGAAGACATACAAATGGCTAATAAATCTATATACAAAAATACTCAACATCACTAAGCATCAGAGAAATGCAATTCAAAACCACAGTGAGAGCTGGGTGCGGTGGCTCCTGCCTGCGGCTCCCGCCCGCAATCCCAGCACTTTGGGAGGTCAAGGAGGGTGGATCCACCGAGGTCAGGAGTTCACGACCAGCCTGGCCAACATGGTGAAACCTCATTTCTACTAAAAATACAAAAAAATTAACTGGGCGTGGTGGTGCATGCCTGTAGTCCCAGCTACTTGGAAACTGAGACAGGAGAATCACTTGAACCCAAGAGGCAGAGGCTACAGTGAGCTCAGATGGTGCCAAACTGCACTCCAGCCTGGGTGACAGAGTGAGACTCCATCTCAGGGAAAGAAAAACAAAAATACACTGAGGTATCTGCTCACCCCAGTTAGGATGGCTGTTACCAAGAAGACAAAAAATAACAAATGCTGGTGAAGATGCAGAAAAAAATAGAACTCTTATACACTATTGGTGGGAATGTGAACTACTACAGCTTCCATAAAGAACAGTATGGAGGTTTCTCAAACAACTACAAATAGAACTACCACATGATCTAGCAATCTCACTACTGGGCATTTATCCAAAGGAAGGGAAATCAGAATATTGAAGAGACATTTGCACCCCCATGTTTATTGTGGCACTATTCACAATAACCAATATACAAAATCAACCTAGATTTCCAACAAAAGATTAATGGATAAAGCAAATGTGGTATATATACACACAATGAAATATTATTCAGTCATAAAAGAATAAAATTCCATCACTTGCCATGACATGGATGGAACTAGAAGACATTACATGAAGTGAAGTAATCCAGGAATAGAAAGTAAAACACTGCATATTCTTACTCATATAATGGAAGCTAAAAATGCTTATCTCATAGAAGTGAAA
Organism: Colobus angolensis palliatus; assembly: GCF_000951035.1. NCBI lineage: Eukaryota > Metazoa > Chordata > Mammalia > Primates > Cercopithecidae > Colobus > Colobus angolensis. The sequence continues at coordinate 356,488 of NW_012115966.1, forward strand.
AGTACAGCAGAAGATACTAGAAGTTGGTAAAGGTAAGGGAAAGAGGAGAACAGGGAAAAGTTCTTAAAAGATATGAAATTGTAGTTAGATAGGAGGAATAAATTCTAGAGTTCTATAGCCCTGTAGAATTACTATAGAGTTAACAATAATATACTATATAGTTTCAAATAACTAGAATGAAAAAAAATGAATGTTCAAGATGTTCAAGAACTGAATGTTCAAGAAATAATAAATGTTCAAGATGATGAATATGCTAATTACCTTTATCTGCTCACTATGCATTATATGTATTGAAATATCACTATGTACCCCATGAATGTGTACAATTATTGTAGGCCAATGAAAAGAAAAAGGTATAATTTGTGGGGAGTGGATGGAGGAGGAAGTGTCATGGTGCCAGACGTGGAGCTTTTTCTCATTGGCTCTTATTAGGGAACAGCTGGATGACAGGCCAAGTAGCTACTATGGAGTGCAGGTCGATAAAGAGTCTCCTAGTGCCAGCAGATGGCCAACCTTATCCAAGATGTGGGACAGCATCTCAATGTCTCTCAGCTTACAGTAAACACTGCAATTGTTTACATGTACTATTCTTTCACCAAATTCATTAGGAATCCTTGGAGTAAAATGTCTGCAGACTGATGAGGAGGTAATGTGAATGAATTAGTGGATTTCACCAGAAACTTTGGAAGAGTGCTGGGTATCAGTGTTGCACTAAAGGAAGATGAAAATTGAGCTCTCTTTAGAGGAAACAGAAATAATTCTGTGAGGAGTGTGGATAATATTGTCAACCTGTAATTTTTTGGCAGTGAAAGGGGAGGAACAGGCTCAAAAACTTGAACATGTTATTAAAGTAGCACATGCTTGTCTTCACTCCCTAGAGTGCTGGATACTAAATGTGGTACTTACTTTCAACAGACTCAAGAACTGGTTTTAATTGAAACCATAACCCTACAAACACCAGATTCTGAGATCAGCATTGAACATCTACAATCAGATGTGGTAAAATGTGCCAAGTTAGTAAAAGCAAGCAAGGATTTGACACAGACATCTTATTTCATGGCTAAAAACAGTCTGCATCACATAACCTTCTCTCTTCAGTACAAACCAACAGTGATAGCACATGTATACATTCATTTGACTTGCAAATGATCCAATTGAGAGATTCCTGTGTTCATTGCTGGAAAGCGTTGGTGGTAATATGTGGATTCTACAGTTACTCTAGAATTATTAGATGAGCTAAAATATGAGTTTCTAAAAATATTAGAGAAAACACCTGTTAAGTTGAAAAGGATCAGAAACTGGAAGGCCAATCAGTCATTTAATAAACCAAAAATAGATGGTATTTATCAGAGACACCACTTCTTTATCTTTGGTCCAGAATTCCACTTTAATAGATAGTATCACAGATGTGCCTATAAACCCACGTTTTCAGAAATGATCTACATTGGCATTCCCTAGGCCACTACTTCTTTTCTTTTCTCTTTTTTTAATTAAGTGTCAGAATACATGTGTAGAACATGCAGGTAGGTATACGTGTGCCATGGTGGTTTGCTGCACCTATTGACCCCTTGTCTAAGTTCCGTTCCCTCACCCTCCCCACCCCATAACAGGCCGTGGTGTGCATTGTTTCCCTTACTGTGTCCATGTGTTTTCATTGATCAACTCCCACTTATGAGTGAGATCATGTGGTGTTTGGTTTTTGTTTCTGTGTTAGTTTGCTGAGGATGATGGCTTCCAGCTTCATCCATGTCTCTGTAAAGGACAGAAACTCATTCTTTTTCATAGCTGCATAGTATTCCATGGTGTTTATGTACCATATTTTCTTTTTTTAAAAAATTATTATTATATTTTAAGCTCTAGGGTACATATGCACAACGTGCAGATTTGTTACATATGTATACATGTGTCATGTTGATGTGCTGCACCCATTAACTTGTCATTTACATTAGGTTTATCTCCTAATGCTATCCCTCCCCCATATCCCCTCCCCACAATAAGCCCCAGTGTGTGATGTTCCCCTTCCTGTGTCCAAGTGATCTCATTGTTCAGTTCCCACTTATGAGTGAGAACATGTGGTGTTTGGTTTTCTGTTCTTGCGATAGTTTGCTGAGAATGATGGTTTCCAGCTGCATCCACGTCCCTACAAAGGACATGAACTCATCCTTTCTTATGGTTGCATAGTATTCCATTGTGTATATGTGCCACATTTTCTTAATCCAGTCTGTCACTGATGGACATTTGGGTTGATTCCAAGTCTTTGCTATTGTGAATA
>NW_012115966.1:359319-359630 GCF_000951035.1 Colobus angolensis palliatus
CCTTTGTCAGATGAATAGATTGCAAAAATTTTCTCCCATTCTGTAGGTTGCCTGTTCACTCTGATGGTAGTTTCTTTTGCTGTGCAGACGCTCTTTAATTTAATTAGATCCTGTTTGTCAATTTTGGCTTTTGTTGCTGTTTCTTTTGGTGTTTTAGACATGAAGTCCTTGCCTATGTCTGTATCCTGAATGGTATTGCCTAGGTTTTCTTCTAGGATTTTTATGGTTTTAGGCCTAACGTTTAAGTCTGTAATCCATCTTGAATTAATTTTTGTATAAGGAGTAAGGAAAGGATCCAGTTTCAGCTTTCT
>NW_012115966.1:363719-381118 GCF_000951035.1 Colobus angolensis palliatus
CATTTCAACTTTGGTGAATCTGACAATTACATGTCTTGGAGTTGCTCTTCTCGAGGAGTATCTTTGTGGTGTTCTCTGTATTTCCTGAATTTGGATGTTGGCCTGCCTTACTAGGTTGGGGAAGTTCTCCTGGATGATATCCTGAAGAGTGTTTTCCAATTTGGTTCCATTTTCCCCGTCACTTTTAGGCACACCAATCAGATGTAGATTTGGTCTTTTCACATAATCCCATATTTCTTGGAGGCTTTTTTCATTTCTTTTTACTCTTTTTTCTCTACACTTCTCTTCTTGCTTCATTTCATTTATTTGATCTTCAATCTCTAGATACTCTTTCTTCCAGTTGATTGAGTTGGTTACTGAAGCTTGTGCATTTGTCATGTAGTTCTCGTGTCATGATTTTCATCTCTATCAGTTCTTTTAAGGTCTTCTCTGCATTGATTATTCTAGTTATCTATTCATCCATTCTTTTTTCAAGGTTTTTAGTTTCTTTGCACTGGTTACATAGTTCCTCCTTTAGCTCTGAGAAGTTTGATCAACTGAAGCCTTCTTCTCTCGACTTGTCAAAGTCATTCTCCGTCCAGCTTTGTTCTGTTGCTGGCGACGAGCTGCGTTCCTTTGGAGGGGGAGTTGCACTCTGACTTTTTGAATTTCCAGCTTTTCTGCATTGCTTTTTCCCCATCTTCGCGGTTTTATCTGCCTTTGGTCTTTGATGATGGTGATGTACTAATGGGGTTTTGGTGTGATTGTCCTTTCTATTCGTTAGTTTTCCTTCTAACAGGACCCTCAGCTGCAGGTCTGTTGGAGTTTGCTTGAGGTCCACTCCAGACCCTGTTCGCCTGGGTATCAGCAGCGGAGGCTGCAGAATGCTGAACAGCGAGTGTTGCTGTCTGATTCTTGCTCTGGAAGCTTCATCTCAGGGGTGTACCTAGCCGTGTGAGGTGTGAGGTGTCGGTCTGCACCTAGTGGGGGATGTCTCCCAGTTTGGCTACTCAGGGGTCAGGGACCCACTTGAGCAGGCAGTCTGTCCATTCTCAGATCTCAACCTCCGTGCTGGGAGAACCACTGCTGTCTTCAAAGCTGTCAGACAGAGACATTTGCCTCTGCAGAGGTTTCTGCAGCCTTCTGTTTAGCTATGCCCTATCCCCAGAGGTGGAGTGTACAGAGGCAGGCAGGCCTCCTTGAGCTGCAATGGGCTCCGCTCAATTCGAGCTTCCAGGTGGCTTTGTTTACCTACTTAAGCCTCAGCAATGATGGCGCCCCTCCCCCAGCCTCGCTGCCACCTTGCAGTTAGATCTCAGACTGCTGTGCTAGCAATGAGGGAGGCTCCGTGGGCATGGGACCCTCCCAGCCAGGTGTGGGATATAATCTCCTGGTGTACCATTTGCTAAGACCCTTAGTAATGGGCAGTATTAGGGTGGGAGTTACCCAATTTTCCAGGTGCTGTGTGTCTCAATTTCCTTTGGCTAGGAAAAGGAATTCCCTTCCCCCTTGCACTTCCCAGGTGAGACGATGCCTCACCCTGCTTCAGCTCTTGCTGGTCTGGCTGCACCCGTAGACCAGCACCAACTGTCTGACATGCCCCAGTGAGATGAACCCAGTACCTCAGTTGAAAATGCAGAAATCACCTGTCTTCTTTGTTGCTCACACTGGGAGCTGGAGGCTGGAGCTGTTCCTATTTGGCCATCTTGGGCATGCACCCCTGAGCCGGTATCACACATTTTCTTTTTTAAAAATTTGTAAATTTATTTTATTTTACTTTAAGTTGTGGGATACATGTGCAGAATGTGCAGGTTTGTTACGTAGGTATACACGTGCCATGATGATTTGCTGCGTCTATTGATTCATCCTCTAAATTCCCTCATCTCACCCCCAATCCCTCAGCAGGCTCTGGGATGTGTTGTTCCCCTCCCTGTGTCCATGTGTTCTCATTGTTCAACTCCCACTTATGAGTGAGAACATGTGGTGTTTGGTTTTCTCTTCCTGTGTTATCTTGCTGAGGATGACGTCTTCCAGTTTCATCCATGTCACTCCAAAGGACATGATCTCATTCTTCTTTATGACTGCATAGTATTCCACAGTGTGTATGTACTACATTTTCTTTATCCAGTCTATCATTGATGGACATTTGGGTTGGTTCCATGACTTTTCTATTGTAAACAGTGCTGCAACAAACATATGTGTGCATGTATCTTTATGGTAGAATGATTTATGTTCCTTTGGTTATATACCCAGTAATGGGATTGTTGGGTTAAATGGTATTTCTGGTTCTAGATCCTTGAGGAATCACCATACTGTCTTCCACAATGGTTGAACTAATTTACATTCCCTCCACAGTTTCACCAGTATCTATTGTTTCTTGACATTTTAATAATCACCACTCTGATTGGTGTGAGATTGTATCTCATTGTGGTTTTGATTTGTATTTCTCTAGTGATCAATGATATTGAGCTTTTTTTTCTGTTTTTTTTTTGGCCACATAAATGTCTTCTTTTGAGAAGTATCTTTTCATATCCTTTGCCCATGTTTCGATAGGATTGTTTGTTTGTTTTTTTTTTTCTTGAAAATTTGTTTAAGTTCCTTGTAAATTCTGGACATTAGACCTTTGTCAGATGGGTAGATTGCAAAATTTTTCTCCCATTCTGCAGTTATGATACTTCCTTTGGCTGTGCAGAAGCTCTTTAGTTTAATTAGATCCCATTTGTTGATTTTTGCTTTTGTTGCAACTGCTTTTGGTGTTTTATTCATGAAGTCTTGCCCATGCCTATGTCCTGAATGGTGTTGCCTAGGTTTTCTTCTAGGGTTTTTATGGTTTTGGGTTTATATTTAAATCTTTAATCCATCTCGAGTTAATTTTTGTATAAGGTGTAAGGAAGGGGTCCAGTTTCTGCATATGGCTAGCCAGTTTTTCCAGCACCATTTACCCCATGTATTGAATAAGAGATTCTTTCCCCATTGCTTCTTTTTTTTGTCAAAGATCAGATGGTTTTAGATGTGTGGTATTACTTCTGAGGTCTCTGTTTTGTTCCATTGGTCTATATGTCAGTTTTGGTACAAGTACCATGCTGTTTTGGTTATTGTAGCCTTGTAGTATAGTTTGAAGTCAGGTAGTGTGATACCTCCAGCTTTGTTCTTTTTGCTTAGGATTGTCTTGGCTATATGGGGTCTTCTTTGATTCCATATGAAATTTAAAGAAGTTTTTTTTCTAATTCTGTGAAGAATATCAATGGTAGTTTGATGCATTCAATTCAATACCATTGAATCTATAAATTACTTTGGGCAATATGACATTTTAATGATATTGATTCTTCCTATCCATGAGGATGGAATGTTTTTCCTTTTGTTTGTGTCCTCTCATTTCCTTGAGCAGTGGTTTGTAGTTCTCTTTGAAGAGGTCCTTCACATCCCTTGTTAGCTGTATTTCTAGGTATTTACTTCTCTTTGTAGCAATTGTGAATGGGAGTTCATTCGTGATTTGTCTCTCTGCTTGTCTACTGTTGGTGTCAAGGAATACTTGTAATTTTTGCACACTGATTTTGTATCCTGAGAATTTGCTGAAGTTGCTTATCAGCTTAAGGAGTTTTGGGCTGACATAATGGGGTTTTCTAAATATATAACCGTGTCATCTGCAAACAGAGACAATTTAACTTCCTCTCTTTCTGTTTGAATACCCTTTATTTATTTCTCTTGCCTGATTGCTCTGGCCAGAACTTCCAATAATATGTTGAATAGGGGTGGTGAGAGAGGGCATCCTTGTCTTGTAATTGTTTTCCAAGGGAAAGCTTCCAACTTTTGCCCGTTCAATATGCTACTGGCTGTGGGTTTGTCATAAATGGCTGTTATTATTTTGAGACATGTTCCATCAATACCTAGTTTATTGAGAGTTTTTAGCATAAAGGGATGTTGAATTTTATTGAAGGCCTTTTCTGCATCTATTGAGACAATCGTGTGGTTTTGTCTTTGGTTCTGTTTATGTGATGGGTTACGTTTGCCTACTTGATTATGGTAGATAAGTTCTTTGATGTGCTGCTGGATTTGATCTGCAGGTATTTTATAGACAATTTTCACGTTGATGCTCATCAGGGATATTGGCCTAAAGTTTTCTTTTTTGTTGTTGTTGTGTTTCTGGCAGATTTTGATTATCAGGATGATTCTGGCTTCATAAAATGAGTTAGGCAGGAGTACCTCCTTTTCAATTGTTTGGAATAGTTTCAGAAGGAATGGTATCATCACCTCTTTGTACCTCTGGTAGAATTCAGCTGTGAATCCATCTGGTCCTGGGATATTTTTTGGTTGGTAGGCTATTAATTGATGCCTCAATTTCAGAACTTTTTGTTGATCTATTTAGGGATTTGACTTCTTCCTGGTTTAGTCTTGGGAGGCTGTATGTGTCCAGGAATTTATCCAGTTTTCCTAGATTTTCTAGTTTATTTGCATATAGATGTTTATAGTATTCTCTGATGGTAGTTTGTATTTCTCTAGGGTCAGTGGTGATATCCCCTTTATTACTTTTTATTGTGTCATTTAATTATTCTCTCTTTTCTTCTTTATTAGTCTAGCTAGTCGTCTATCTATTCTGTTGATTTTTTCAAAAAAACCAGCTTCTGGATTCAGTGATTTTTTGGTGAGTTTTTTGTGTCTCTATCTCCTTCAATTCTGTTCTACACTTAGTTATTTCTTGTCTTTTGCTAGCTTTTGGATTAGTTTGCTCTTGTTTCTCTAGCTCTTCTAATAGTGATGTTAGGGTGTCAATTTGAGATATTTCTGGCTTTCTGATGTGAGTATTTAGTGCTATAAGTTTTTCTCTACACACTGTTTTAGCTGTATCCCAGAGATTTCGGTACATTGTCTCTTTGTTCTCATTGGTTTCAAAGAACTTCTTGATCTCTGCCTTAATTCCATTATTTACCCAGAAGTCATTTAGGAGCAGGTTTTTCAATTTGCATGTAATCATGTGGTTTTGAGTGAGTTCCTTAATCCCAGTTCTAATTTGATTGCACTGTGGTCTGAGAGACTCTTTGTTATGATTTAGTTCTTTTGCACTTGCTGAGGAGTGTTTTACTTCCAATTATGTGGTCGATTTTAGAATAAGTGCTATGTGGCACTGATAGGAATGTGTATTCTGTTGATTTGGGATGGAGAGTTCTGTAGATGTCTATTAGGTCCACTTGATCCAGAGCTGAGTTCAAGTCCTGAATATTCTTGTTAATCTTCTGTCCTTTGATCTAACATTGACAGTGGGGTGCTAAAGTGTCTCACTATTATTGTGTGGGAGTCTACGTGTCTTTGTAGGTCTCTAAGAACTTGTTTTATGAATCTGGATCCTCCTGTATCTGATGTCTGTATATTTAGGATAGTTAGCTCTTCTCATTGAATTGATCCCTTTGCCATTATGCAATGCCCTTCTTTGTCTTTTTTGAAATTTGTTGGTTTAAAGTCTGTTTTGTCAGGGACTAGGATTGAACCCCATGGTTTTGCTTGTTTGTTTGTTTGTTTGTTTTTTGCTTTTTATTTGCTTGGTAAATTTTCCTTCATCCCTTTATTTTGAGCCTATGTGTGTCTTTGCACGTGAGATGAATCTCCTGAATATAGCACACTGATGGGTCTTGATTTTTTATCCAATTTGCCAGTCTGTGTCTTTTAACTGGGGTATTTATCCCATTTACATTTAAGGTATTGTTACGTGTGAGTTTGATCCTGTCATCATGATGCTATCTGTTATTTTGCACACTAGTTGATACAGTTTCTTCATAGTGTCATTGGTCTCTACATTTTGGCGTATTTTTGCAGTGACTGGTACCAGATTTTCCTTTCTATATTTAGTGCTTCCTTCAAGAGCCTTTGCAAGACAGGTCTAGTGGTGACAAAATCCCTCAGCATCTGCTCGTCTGAAAAGAATTTTATTTCTCCTCTGCTTATGAAGCTTAGTTTGGTGGGATATGAAATTCTGGGTTGAAAATTCTTTTCTTTAAGAATGTTGAATATTGACCCTTAATCTCTTCTGGGATGTAGATTTTCTGCTGAGAGGTCCACTATTAGTCTGATGGGCTTCCCTTCGTGGGTGGTGACCGGGCCTTTCTCTCTGGCTGCCCTTAACACCTTTTCCTTCATTTTGCCCTTGGAGAATCTGATGATTATATGTCTTGGGGTTGTCCTTCTCACAGAGTATCTTAGTGGTGGTGTCCTCTGTATTTCACGAATTTGTGTTGGCCATCTTGCTAGGTTGGGGAAGTTGTTTCGGGTAATATCCTGAAGTGTGTTTTCCAGCTTGTTCCCATTCTCCCTGTCTTCTTCAGGTACTCCAATCAATCATAGATTTGGTCTTTCTACATAGTTGCATATTTCTTGGAGGCTTTGTTTGCTTGTTTGTCATTCTTTTTTCTCTAACCTTGTCTGTATATTTTGTTTCCAACTCAAAGTGGTCTTCAAATTCTGATATATTTTCTTCTGCTTAGTCGATTCGGCTACTGATAATCGTGTATGCTTCACGAAGTTCTCATGCTGTGTTTTTCAGCTCTATCAGGTCATTTATGTCCCCCTCTAAGCTGGTTATTCTAGCTAGCAGCTCCTCTAACCTTTTATCAAGGTTCTTAGCTTCTTTGCATTGGATTAGAACATGCTCCGTTAGCTCACCAAAGTTTTCTTTATTACCGTCTTCTGAAGCCTACCTTTGTCAATTCATCCATCTCATCCTCCATCCAGTTCTGTGCCCTTGCTGGAGAGGTGTGGTGATTGTTTGGAGCAGAAGAGGTACTCTGGCCTCTGGGTTTTCAGCATTTTTTCATTGATTGTTTCCCATCTACATAAGTCCGTCTAGTTTTGATCTTTGAGGCTGCTGACCATTGGATGGGGTTTTTGTGGAGACTTTTTGTTTTGTTGATGCTGTTGTTGTTGCTTTCTGTTTGTTTTTCTTTCAATGGTCAGGTCCCTTTTCTGTAGGGCTGCTGCAATTTGCTGGGGGTTCACTTCAGGCCCTATTCATCTGGTTCACTCCCACACCTGGAGTTGTCACTCAAGGAGGCTGGATAACAGCAAAAATGGTGCCTCTCCTTCTTCTGGGATCTCTGACCTCAAGGGGCACCAACCTGATGCCAGTAGGATTGCTTCTGTATAGGGTGTCTGATAATCCCTGTTGGAGGTTCTCACCCAGCTGGGTGGCAGGATGAACGGGACCCATTTAATGAAGCACTTTGACTGTCCCTTGGTGGAGGGGGCATGCTTTGCTGGGGGGAAACCCACTCATCTGGGCTGCCTGGATTTCTCAGAACTACCAGCAGGAAAGGCTAAGTCTGCTAGTCTGCAGAGACTGTGGCCACCTCTCCCCTTACGGACTCAGACCCTGGGAGATTAGGGTTTTGTTCCTGAGCCTCTGGCTGGACTTGGTGGAATTCCTGCAGGGAGGCCCTGCCCAGTGAGGAAGGATGGGTCAGGGTCAGGATGGGCCAGTACTTCTAAATTCAGGCAATATTTCTGTAAAAGACAGTCATATACTGATAATTTGTCAATGTTAGCAATAGGAATGTCAAATATCTCATACATTTGCCATCACACAAGGAACAGCCTCAACATCAAGAATCAGCAAGGACAGAACAGATATATTCACAGAAGTAGGAGACATTTTTGTCTAGTAGGCAGTACTACATTGATTTACAACAGGGACTTCTATATTACTGCATTCAGGATTACATCACAGACCTGACAAAATTTCTAATCATTCTTCTATTAAGCAAGAATATACTCATAAAGCAGGCAGCAGTAAACACCATGGGCCAATTTCTGCTACACTTGGAATAATTCCTCAGAAAATATCTTCAGATAAATAAAGAAAAAAATGAAAGCTAGAAACTTGTGATCTTAATGTGCAGTACTGAAACTATGGATTTTAGTACCACATACTGATAAAAGCACCAATAAGGAAGAGCTGCCCTTGTTGAAAATTAGTTGACCTATAAGCTTGGAATTTATATCTGCACTGTTTATTCTGTTTCATTGGGCTATGTGTCTGTTTTTGTGCCAGAACCATACTGTTTTGATTACTATTGCTTTATAATATAATTTGAAATCAAGAAGTATGATTTCTCCAACCATGTTTTTCTTTTTCTTGATTATTTTGACTACTCTAGGTCTCTTATGATTCCATAAAAGTTTTAGACTTTTTTCTCAAAAAAATGCATTTGGAATTTTGATAAAGATTGTGTTGAATCTGTAGACCTTTTTGGGTAGTATAGACATTTTGACAATTTTAATTCTCCTAATCCATAAACACTGGATATTTATGGATTTTTTCAGTGTGCAGGTGTTTCATTTCCTTGGTTAAATATATTCCTAGCTATTTTATTCTTTTTAATGCTTTCATGAATAGATTTGTTTCTTGATTTCTTTTTCAGATAGTGTGTTATTGATGCAAGAAATCCAAGTGATATTTTAACATTAATTTTGTATCCTGAAACTTTACTGAATTCATTTATAAGTTTTGTCTACCTAAAAGCAACAGAAAGAGTGGCTCTTCAAAAACATACATTTATTCAGGAATGAGCAGGGAATGATAATCTGGGATACAATTGCTAGAACAGATCATAGGCATATTCAAAGATGTTAGGACAAGAAGAAGCTATTAAGGCAAAAAGGGGAAATTCATGCAAGCTGTCTTAAAACAAAGTTGATCAGTCACAGAAGCCCATTGCAGGGACTGGTGATTACTCATTGGTAACACTAATTGCCATTGGGAAGATATCTTCATAGAAGCAATTTATCTGGAATTTTTTTATGCTTTCAAAGAGTTCTTATAATAGTTCTTACCATGGGCATATGTGCATAAGGCCTTTAGAGAGTCTTGGTAATAGTTCTTAGCTCAGACATACAAGCATGAGGTCCCTCCTTCATGATCTGCCAGCTCTGCAGCCTTGGGTGTGACATAAGTGACTCAATTTTGCCATAGGCAGCTTTTATATTTTCCCCTTTTGATCAAGACCTTTCTCTGAAAGCGTTGCTGCTAAATCAATCTGTAGTTAGGTTTTAATTGTCCTTCAGTGCTGGAATCGACCTGTCCTGGTTGGTCTGGTCCCACATTGGGAGGGAAGGATGATAGCTAACAATTCTGAGTCAATGTCAAGATTCTTCTGGCCACATTTGAGCAACAAGGAGGTCTATAAGGAGTGGCTGTCAGGCTAAGTTTTCCTGGAGTTCACTGGCAAGTTCAATTTTGTCAATTCCATAGTTTTTGGAAGTATTCTTTTGAAGTGCTTGACATTATTCTGATAGGTGTTGTATGTCTGTAGAAATTTGACCAACAACAGGTACAAAGTTTTAAAAGAATAATACAACCACAACATGATAACTCAAGTTTGTATAATGGTTCTCAGCTATGGATCTAGGTTTACAGGCAACCAACTAAACAAATTGAATGGCCATGGAGACCTATGGTAGTGAGAAATTAGAGAAAACTAGAAGAGTTTGAGATTTAGTCCAGATTGTAAAATAACAAAAACTCAAAGACAATAAACAGGGCTACAATACGGTAATAGGTATACTATAATTTTTCTTTAGAAAAAAATCACACAGAAAATAGAGACAAGGAAAACAAGGACTATGTCTGGGAGGCTGTGGATCAATAACTAATGGGCACCTGAAATCATATTAATAACAGTTAAAATTTAAAAAATTATACAAATGTATTTCTTTATTCTTAGTCCAAATTTAGAAAAATAAAGACAAAATTTTAAACATTTTTTTTCGCTCAACCAGGCATTATAGATAAAGATTTAAGAAAGCTGAATTCTTACTTTTCATAGGTTCACATCTTTTTTATTATTATTTTTTTTTTGGTATTTTTAGAGATAGGGTTTCACTATGTTGCTCAGGCTGATCTTGAATTCCTGGCCTCAAGTGATCCCCCTGCTTCAGTCTTCTGAGTAGCTTGGAGAAAGTCTAGAAAGAGTGAGCCAAGTATGAGCTTCTGTAACTGGCTCCCGAGTCTCATCTGAAGGCTCTAGAGTAAGTGAAATGTCTCAGCCTTTAGGGTCACAATTAGGTCCAAAAAGTAAATTAACATAGGATACATTAACAGGAAAAAAACTCAATACAAATTTTATGTAGCATGGGAGCCCACATAAGGAAGTAAAGGCCCCAAAGAAGCAGTTAGAGTCAGTTACCAATATGCTGGATTGGACAAAGAATAGTAAACTCTAAAAATGTGACTAAATACTACAAGGAGGCTTAAAAGTTGTGTTATTCTAATAAGGTGTATATGTGTTGTTCTTGAAGATAAGGATGTGCCTTTTCTTCCAGTATAGGGAGGCTGACTTTCACATGGGAAGTTTATCTTCTGCTTTTTTAAAAAAAGAATGAAGGTCAAAGTGATCTTTATGTACCTGCTATTTTTCAAGTCTCTCTCTCTCTCTCTCTCTTTTTTTTAATAGAGATAGGGTCTCTCCATGTTGTCCTGGCTGGTCTTGAACTCCTGGGTCCAAGTGATCCTCCCACCTTGACTTCCCAAGTACTGGGATTACAGGCACGAGTCACTACACCCAGCCCTCAAGTATCTTTAACTTAAATAGTCAATATGCCAGAATAGCATATTTTAACATCTTAGAAATTTCACATATAAAAATCTGAGTTGGTGGCTGTGAAAAGAATTGTGTTAGTACCTGAGAAGTTTTGAAAAAAATAAACGTTATGCCAGAGAAAAATAAAGAAGAGGAGGAGTTGTAGGAAGAGAAGAGGAAGTCTTTGGAGAAGAAAGAGACTCAGTCAGCTTTGAGACAGTATTTTGCAGTGAAGTAATGCTTGTGTTCTAAACACATTTTGAAGCCTCAGGATGACAATTAAGAATGGACATCTCATTTGGACTGTTTAACTTTATAGACATAATTTTCTAATATAGCGCTAAGAAAAACAATTTTGAAAAGTTTGAATGATTGGATGATATGGATGTGGGAATTCTGAGTTATTTTTGGTGAAATTTGTTCATTGCTTTACAAATGTGCACTAAGAAGGGCCATAATGTTTGAACATATAACCAGTTGGAGTTCCTGAAACTGTTGTATGCTTTAGAATTGAAGAACCTCATTTCATTTCTTATTAATCACTCATGTGCCAAAAGAAAATCTTATCAGCTTAATATGCTTATCTTCGCTTTTGAAAGACGTTCAGAAACATATGAGGAGAGAGAGAAGAAAAGTAAAAGGGCAAAATAATTTACGGACATGCATAAGTAACCAAAACTTAAACCAAGTGTACTTACCAGAAAGATAAACCAACTTTATACTAGAAAAGATTTACCAGAAAAGACATAAAAGTCTTTATAGTCCCAAGAGGGATTTAAGGTCCTTTACTAAAGCAGCCTTATCTCAATCAGATACCAAATAAAGAAAAAAACTTAATTAAAAGGAGGAAGTTCAAGAATCCCAGAGGAGATTCACTAAGGTGAGAAGGCAACTCAACAGATGCAGAGAGCCTAGGAAGCTCAGGTGGATACTGTACACAATTCCAGGGGCTGCCGATTTCTTGCAAGGTAAGCTTGCTTGGATCTCACTTCTGACACCCCACTATGTTAACGTAAAGTAACAACAGAGAGAGTGGCTCTCCAAAGAAAACATTTATTTGGGAATAAGCAGGAGGTGATAATGTGGGATATGCATGCTATCATTGATCATAGGCATATGTGAGGAAGTTAATTATGCAAGGGAGAAGTTACTAAAGGTAAAAGTTTATGTAAACTGTCTTAAAACAAAGTTTAGAAGAGGGTGAAGCAAGATGGCAGAATAGAATCTTACATCATTAATTCCCCTCACAGGAACACCACATTTATTTTAATTATTTTTCTTTATTTTACTTTAAGTTCTGGGATATATGTGCAGAACATGCACGTTTGTTACAAAGATATACATGTGCCATGGTGATTTGCTGCACTTATCAACCTGTTATCTAGGTTTTAAGCCCCACATGCATTAGTATTTGTCCTAATGCTCTCCCATCCCTTGCCCCCTACCTCCCAACAGGTCCCAGGGTGTGATGTTCTTCTCCCTGTGTCCATGTGTTCTCATTGTCCAGCTCCCACTTATGAGTGAGAACATGCAGGGTTTGGTTTTCTGTTCCTGTGTTACTTTGCTAGAATGATGGCTTCCAGCTTCATCTGTGTCCCTGCAAAGAACATGAACTCATTCTTTTTTATGGCTGCATAGTATTTCATGGTGTATATGTGCCACATTTTTTAAATTCAATAATTTATGGGCATTTGGGTTGGTTCCAAGTCTTTGCTATTGTAAATAGTGCTGCAATAAACATACGTGTGCATGTGTCATTATAGTAGAATGATTTATAATTATTTGGGTATATACCCAGTAACGGCCTCACAATCATGTCGAAAGGCAAAAGAGGAGCAAAGCCACATCTTATATGGTGGCAGGCAAGAGAGCATGTACAGGGGACCCCCCATTTATAAAACCATCAGATCTCATGAAACTTATTCACTATCATGAGAACAGTATGGGAAAACCCACCCCCAGGATCAAATTACCTCCAATGCATCCCTCCCATGACATGTGGGGATTATGGGAGTTACAACTTAAGATGTGATTTGGTTGGGGACACACCTAAACCATATCAAGGTCTGACCCAGTACAGCCCCAGTGATGGGTGGCCACAGAGGGCTTACATTACCACCGCCTTAGTTTCAGGCAGCTCAGTACACACAGAGATTCTGTTTATTTGGGAGAAAGGAAGGGAAAAGAACAAGAGTCTCTGCCTGGTAATATAGATAATTATTCTGGATATTATCCAAGACCACTAAGGCAGTACCTCTGCAAGTCTTCATAAACAAGAGTATTACTGGACTTAGGGCCCAAGTCCCTTTGAATACCTGGAAAACTTTTTCAAACAGGATGGGCACAAACATGCCCAGACTGCAAAGACTACAATAAATACTTAACTCTTCAATGCCCAGACACTGATGAATATTTACAAACATAAAGATATCCAGGAAAACATGACCTCACCAAACTAACTTAATAAGGTACCAAGGACCAATCCTGAAGAAATAGAGATATGTGACCCTTCAGACAGAATTCAAAATAGCTGTTTTCAGGAAACTCAAAGAAATTCAATGTAACACAGAGAAGGAATTCAGAATTTTATCGGATAAATTTAACAAAGAGATTGAAATAATTTGTTAAAATCACATTTATTAGCAGAAATTCTGGAGCTAAAAAATGCAAATGGCTGCCAGACACAGTGACTAATGCCTGTAAACCCAGCACTGTGGGAGGCTGAGATGGGCGGATCACCTGAGGTCAGATGGACACCATGCTGGCCAACATGGTGAAACCCCATCTCTACTAAAAATACAAAAATTAGCTGGGAGTAATGGCACGTGCCTGTAAACCCAGTTACTCAGGAGGCTAAGGCAGGAGAAAGTCACTTGAATCAGGAGTCGGAGGTTGCAGTGAGCCAAGACCGTGCCACTGCATGCCAGCCTGGCGACAGAGCAAGGCTCCGTCAAAAAAAAAAAAAAAAAAATTGCAAATGGCAGGCTGGCCACGGAGGCTCATACCTGTAATCCCGGCACTTTGGGAGGCCAAGGCAGGTGGATCACCTGAGGTCAGGAGTTTGAGACCAGTCTGTCCAACATGGCAAAACCCCATCTCTACTAAAAATTACAAAAAATTAGCCAGGCATGATAGCAAGCACCTGTAATCCCAGCTACTTGGGAGACTGAGGCAGGAGAATTGCTTCAACCTAGGAGGCGGAGGTTACAGTGAGCCAAGATCATGCCATTGCACTCCAGCTTGGGTGAGAGAGTGAGACTCTGTCTGAAAAAAAAAAATGCAAAAGGCATACTGAAGAATCCATCAGAGTCTTTTAATAGCAGAATTGATCAGGCAGAAGAAAGAATTAGTGAGCCTGAAGACAAGCTATTTGAAAATACTGTCAGAGGAGACAGATAAAAGAAAAAAGCATAACAAACAATAAAGCATGCCTACAGGATCTACAAAATAGCCTCAAAAAGGCAAATTTAAGTTATTGGCCTTAAAGAGGAGGTAGAGAGAGAGAAAGGAATAAAAAGCCTATTCAAAGGGATAATAATAGAGAAATCCTAGAGAAAGATATCAATATCCATATATGAGAAGGTTATAGAACATTGTATTAGTCTGTTTTCATGCTGCTGATAAAGACATATCCAAGACTGGGAAAAAAAAGAAGTTTTATGGACCTACAGTTCCAGGTGGCTGGGGAGGCCTCACAATCATGGTGGGAGGTAAGGAGGAGCAAGGAGGAGAAAGTTATGTCTTACGTGGATGGTGGCAGGCAAAAGAGAGAGCTTGTGCAGGGAAACTCCCATTTTTAAAACTATCAGATCTCATGAGACTCATGCACTATCAAGAGAACAGCACAGGAAAGACCCACCCCCATAATTCAATCACCTCCCACTAGGTTTCTCCAGTGACATGTGGGAATTGTGGGAGTTTCAATTCAAGATGAGATTTTGGTGGGAACACAGCCAAACCATATCAAACACCAAGTATATTCACCCCAAAGAAGACTGCCTCAAGGCATCTAATTATCAAACTTCTAAAGGTCAAAGATAAAGAAAAAAGCAGCAAAAGAAAAGAACAAATAACATACAACGGAGTGTCAATATGTCTGGCAGCAGACTTTTCCATGGAAACCTTACAGGCCAAAAAAGAATCACATGACATATTCAAAGTGCTTAAGGGGGAAAAAAAAAACTTACCTTAGAATAGTATATTCACCAAAAATATTTTTCAAACATGAAGAAGATATAAAGACTTTTCCAGACAAACAAAGCTGAGGGATTTCATCAACACCAGACCTGTCCCACAAGAAACGCTAAGGGGAGTACTTCAATCAGAAAGCAAAGGACATTAGAAATTCTCTTAAGGTAGGCAGGGCACCGTGTCTCACACCTGTAATCCCAGCACTTTGAGAGACCGAAGTGGTTGGATCATGAGGTCAGGAGATCAAGACCATCCTGGCTAACACGGTGAAACCCCATCTCTACTAAAAATACAAAAACAAAAATAAAAACAGTCGGGCGTGGTGGTGGGCGCCTGTAGTCCCAGGTACTCAGGAGGCTGAGGCAGAAGAATGGCGTGAACCCAGGAGGCGGAGCTTGCAGTAAACCGGGGATGGCGCACTGCACTCCAGCCTGGGCGACAGAGCAAGACTCCGTCAAAAAAGAAAAAAAAAAAGAAAAAAGGAAAGAAAAAGAAAAAGAAAAAAGAAATCCTCTTAAGGTACAAAACTCACTAGTAATAGTAAGCACACAGAAAAATGCAGAACAGTATAACACTGTAACTGTGATTGCAAATTACTTTTAAGTAGAAAAACTAAATCATTAACCAATGAAAAATAACTACAACTTTTCAAGTCATAGAAAATATAATAAGACATAATGAGAAACAACAAAAAGTTAGAAAGTGGGAGTATGAAATTAAAGTGTAGAGTTTGTATTAGTTTTCTTTTTGCATGTTTGTTTGTTTATGCAATAAGTGTTAAGCTGTCATCAGTTTAAAATAATGGGTAACCAGATAGTATTTGCAAGCCTCATGGTAACCTCAAATAAAAAAACATACAACATATACACAAAAACAAAAAGCAAGATAAAATTATACCACCAGGGAAAATTACCTTCACTTAAAAGAAGACAAGAAAGAAGAGAATAACACAAAAAAAGCAGAAAACAGTTAACAAAATGGCATGAGTAAATCCCTGCTTATCAACAGTAACATTGAATGTAAATGGACTAAGCTCTCCAATCAAAAGACAAAGACTGGCTGAATGAATGAAAAAACAAGACTCAGTAATCTGTTACCTACAAGAAATACACTTCACCTATAAAGAGACACATAGACTGAAAATAAAGGGATAGAAAAAGGTATTCCATGCCAATGGAAACCAAAAAGAGTAGGAGTAGCTACATTTATATCAGACAAATAGATTTTCAGATGAAAACTGTAAGAAGAGACAAAGAAGATAATTATATAATGATGAAAACATCAGCCTACAGCAGGATATAATGACTATAATATATGCACCCAACACTGGAGTACCCAGATATATAAAGCAAATTTTATTAGAACTAAAGAGAGAGATAGACCTCAATATTTTAACAGCTGGAGACTTCAATACCCCAATTTCAACAATGGACAAATCTCCCATTCAGAAACTCAATAAAGAAACATTGAATGCAAGTTACACTATAGAACAAATTGACCTAATAGATATTTACAGAATATTTCACCCAGAGACCACAGAATACACATGATTCTCCTCAGCATACAAATTATTCTCAAGATTGGGTGATATGTTAGGTCACAAATCACGTCTGAAAACATGCAAAAATTGAAATAATATCAAGCATACTCCCTGAAAACAATGGATTAAAACTACAAATCAGCAATAGGAGTTTTGGAAACCATACAAACACATGGAAATTAAACAATATGATCCTAAATGACAGGTGGGTCAATGAAGAAATTAAGAAGGAAATTTTAAAATTTCTTGAAACAAATGATAATGGCAACACAACATACCAAAACCTGTAGGATACAGCAAAAGCAGTACTAAGAGGGAAATTTATAGCTCTAAGTGCCTACATCAAAAAAGAAGAAAAATCAGAAAGAATAGCTAATGGATGCTGGGCTTAATACCTAGACGATGGGTTGATCTGTGCAGCAAAGCACCATGGCAGAGGTTTACCCATGTAACAAACCTGCATGTCCTGTACATGTAACCTAGAACTTAAAATAAAAGTTGATGAAAGGAAAAAGCTACATGTCTTAAAGAACTAGAAAAGTAAGAGCAAACTGAACCCAAAATTAGTAGAAAAGAATAAAAGATCAGAGTGGAAATAAATGATTTTGAAATGAAGAAAACAACAAGTTGGTTTTTTGAAAAGATAAACAAAATTGACAAACCTTTAGCCAGACAAAGAACAAAAGGGAGAATACCCAAATAAATAAAATCACAGATGAAAAAGGAGACATTACAACTAATAATGCAGAAATTCAAAGGAGTATTAGTGGTTATTATGAGCAACTATATGTCAATAAATTGGAAAAATCTAGAGGAAATTGATAAATTCCTATACACATAAAATCTGTCAAGATTAAACCATGAAGAAATCCAAAACCTGAACAAACCAATAACAAGTAATAATATTAAAGCTGTAATAATGTCTCTCAGCTTCAATCTTGTTTCTTGTTACTGGTCTGCTCAGATTTTGGATTTCTTCATGCTTCAATCTTAGTAGGTTTTACATGTCTAGGAATTTACACATTTCTTCTAGTTTTTTCAGGTTTTTGATTTTTTATGGTTCAATCTTGGCAGGTGTTATGTGTCTAGGAATTTACACATTTCTTCTAAGTTTTTCAATTTATTGG
>NW_012115966.1:381168-385545 GCF_000951035.1 Colobus angolensis palliatus
CAGCTTCAATCTTGTTTCTTGTTACTGGTCTGCTCAGATTTTGGATTTCTTCATGGCATGGTGGCACACGACTGTAATTCCAGCTACTCGGGACGCTGAGGTAGGAGAATCGCTTGAACCTGGGAGGGGGAGATGGCAGTGAGCCGAGATTGCACCGCTGCACTCCAGCCTGGGAAACAGAGCAAGACTTTATCTCAAAAACAAAAACAAAAACAAAAACCCAACCAACCCACCAAACAAGCAAACGTCTGTCAGTAAAGAAAAGCCCTGGACCTGATGGCTTCACCGCTGAATTCTACCAAGCATAGTGAAGTACTAATACGAGTTATACTCAAACTAATCCAAAAAATAGGAGGAGGAAATACCTCCGAACTCATTCTACAAGGCCGGTATTACCCTAATTCCAAAACCCGACAAAGAAACGCTAAAAAATAAAACTACAAACCAATATCTCTGATGAATGTTGATGCAAAAATCTTCAACAATATACCAGGAAAACCAAATTCAACATTACATTAAAAAGATTATTCATCATGACCAAGCGGGATTTATCCCAGGAATGTACAAATGGTTCAGCATACACAAATCATCAATGTGACACATCATATCAACAGAATGAAGGACAACAACCATATAATCATTTCAATTGATGCTGAAAAAGGATTTGGTAAAATTCAAGATCTCTTTATGATGAAACACTCTCAGAATGCTAGGCATAAAAGAAACATACCTCAACATAATAAAAGCCATATATGACAGACCCACACTAATATCAAACTGAATGGGGAATAACTGAAAGTCTTTCCTCTAAGATTTGGAACATGACAAGAATGTCCACACTCACCACTGTTATTCAATATAGCAAGGAAAGTCATAACTATAGCAATTAGACAAGAGAAAGAAATAAAGGGCACCCAAATCGGAAAAAGAAAGAAGTCAAATTATCTTTGTTTCCAGATGATACAATCTTATATTTGGAAAAACTTAAAAACTCCATCAAAAAACTACTAGAACTGGTAAATGCAGTAAAGTTTCAGGATACAAAATCAACATATAAAAATCAGTAGCATTTCTATACACCAACAATGAACAATGTGGAAAAAAGTAATCCCATTTACAATAGCCACAAATAAAATTAGATGTCTAGGAATTAACCAAAGAAGTGAAAGATCTCTGCAATGAACCATAAAACATTGATGAGAGAAATTGGAGAGGACACCAGAAAATGGGAAGATATTCCATATTCATGGATTGTAAGAATCAATATTGTTAAAATGTCCATACACTGCAAGGCAATCTATAGATTCAATGCAATTCCTATCAAAATACCAATAACATTTTTCACCGAAATAGAAAAAACAATCCAAAAATGCAAATGCAAAAGACCCAGAATAGCATCCTGAGCAAAAATAACAAAACTGGAAGAATCACATTACCTGACTTCAAATTATACTACAGAGCTATAGTAACCAAAACAGTGTGATACTGGTATAAAATAGACGCATAGATCAATGAAACAGAATAAAAAACCCAGACACTACCATCTCACACCAGTTAGAATGGCCATCATTAAAAAATCAGGAAACAACCGGTGTCGGAGAGGATGTGGAGAAATAGGAACACTTTTACACTGTTGGTGGGATTGTAAACTAGTTCAACCATTATGGAAAACAGTATGGCGATTCCTCAAGGATCTAGAACTAGATGTACCATATGACCCAGCCATCCCACTACTGGGTATATACCCAAAGGATTATAAATTATTCTACTACAAAGACACATGCACACGTATGTTTATTGCGGCACTATTCACAATAGCAAAGACTTGGAATCAACCCAAATGTCCATCAGTGACAGACTGGATTAAGAAAATGTGGCACATATACACCATGGAATACTATGCAGCCATAAAAAAGGATGAGTTTGCGTCCTTTGTAGGGACATGGATGCAGCTGGAAACCATCATTCTTAGCAAACTATCACAAGAAGAGAAAACCAAACACCGCATGTTCTCACTCATAGGTGGGAACTGAACAATGAGATCACTTGGACTCGGGAAGGGGAACATCACACACTGGGGCCTATCATGGGGGGGGGGGGGGGGAGGGATTGCATTGGGGAGTTATACCTGATATAAATGATGAATTGATGGGTGCTGAAGAGTTGATGGGTGCAGCACACCAACATGGCACAAGTATACATATGTAACAAACCTGCACGTCATGCACATGTACCCTAGAACTTAAAGTATAATAAAAAAAAAAAAGTTGAAAAATAAAAAAAAAAATAAAAACCCAGACACAAATCCACACACCTACGGTGAATCCACAATCTACAGTGAATTTATTTGCAAAAAAAAGTGTCAAGAACATATACTGGGGAAATGACTGTGTCTTCAGACAGTCATACAATACTGGGAAACTGTATATGCATATGCAAAAGAATGAAACTAGACCCTTATCTCTCATCATATTCAAATATCAAATCAAAATGTATTAAAGACTTAAATCTAAGACCTCAAACTATGAAACTACTAAAAGAAAACATCGGGGAAACTCTTCAAGGCTTCAGTCTGGACAAAGATTTCTTGAGTAATACCCCATAATCACAAGCAATGAAAGCAAAAATAGACAAATGGGATCACATCACGTTAAAAAGCTTCTGCACGGCCGGGCACGGTGGCACAAGCCTGTAATCCCAGCATTTTGGGAGGCTGAGACAGGTGGATCACGCAGATCACGAGGTCACAAGATCAAGACCATCCTGGCTAACACGGTGAAACCTCGTCTCTACTAAAAACACAAAAAACTGGCCGGGCGAGGTGGCGGGCGCCTGTGGTCCCAGCTACTGGGGAGACTGAGGCAGGAGAACGGCGTGAACCCGGGAGGCGGAGCTTGCAGTGCGCTTAGATGCGAGACTCTGTCTCAAAAAAAAAAAAAAAAAGCTTCTGCACAGCAAAGGAAATGACAAAATGAAGAGATAACCCCCAGAATATGCGAAAATATTTGCAAACTACCCCTCTGACAAGGGATTAATAACCAGAATATATAGGGAGTTCAAACAGCTCCATAGTAAAAACTCTAATAATCTAATTTTAAAAATGTGCAAAAGATTTGAATAGACATTTCTCAAAAGAAGAGTTACAAATGACCTGCTTTTATACAAAAGACATGCAAGAACAATTGTTGGTGAGGATATGAAGAAAAGGGAACCCTCATACACTGTTGGTGGGAATGTAAGTTAGTACAATCACTATGGAGAACAGTTTGGAGGTTCCCCAAGAAAACAAAAATAGAGCTATGATACGATCCAGCAATCTCACATCTGAATGTATGCCCAAAAGAAATAAATCAGTATATCAAAGACTCATCTGCATTCCCATGTTTGTTGTAGCAACTGTTCACAATAGACAAGATTTGGAAGCAACCCAAGTGTCAACAGATGAGTGGATAAACAAAATGCCATACTTAGACACAATGGAGTACTATCCAGCCATAAGTAAGAATGAGATCCTGTCATTTGCAACAATATGGATAGAACCAGAGGTCATTATGTTAAGTGAAATAAGCCAGGCAGAGAAAGACAAACATCACATGTTCTCACTTATTGGTGGGATCTGAAAATCAAAATAATTAAACTTATGGAGATAGAGAGTAGAAGGATGGCTAATATCCTTCTACTGGGAGGCTGGGAAAGGTAGTGGAGTGTGGCAGGGAGGTGGGAGTGGTTAATAGGGACAAAGAAAATAGAAAAAAAGAACAATACCTAATATTTGATAGCATAAAGGGTGGCTATAGTCAAAATAATTTAATTGTACACTTTAAAATAACTAAAAAAGTGTAATTGAATTGTTTGTAACACAAAAGGTAAATGCCTGAGGGAATGGGTACCCCATTTTCCTTGATGTGATTATTATGCATTGCATGCCTGTATCAAAATATCTCATGTACTTCATTAATATATACACCTACCATGTAACCACAAAAATTAAAAACTAAAAAAGAGTTACATTAAAGGGAAATAAAAAGAAGAAGGCAGAACCAGATGCTTGAGGGCCTTGAATGCTGGGTTAAAGATTTTGTTATTTTCTAAGTAATCAGAGACATGGAAGATTTTTGAGTAGAGGAGGTAAACCATCAAAATCAAGTTTTACAAATCTTCCAGCAGTGTTGTGATAAGCAAGAGGTTTCAACAATATGACCATTGCTACCAAGAGAAATTGAGAAAAAGGAAGGAATCCGGGAGATATATCCTTTCAGCTTATTACCCTTTGAAAGACATTATGTTGTCAAGATGTATGAATTTTGGTCCTGGACAGATTTTATCACCTACAAGTTCTGCAGTTCT
The DNA here is from genome assembly GCF_000951035.1 of Colobus angolensis palliatus. Taxonomy (NCBI): domain Eukaryota; kingdom Metazoa; phylum Chordata; class Mammalia; order Primates; family Cercopithecidae; genus Colobus; species Colobus angolensis. Next base: position 385,516 of record NW_012115966.1, read on the forward strand.
GGGTCTTAATTTTTTTTTTTTTTTTTTTTT
>NW_012115966.1:385845-390336 GCF_000951035.1 Colobus angolensis palliatus
CACGGCGCCCAGCCCTGGGTCTTAATTTATACTCTCTCTCTCTCCGTGTGTGTGTGTGTGTGTGTGTGTGTGTGTGTGTCCAGGCTAAGGGAAAAGGTTGAACCAGGTAACCTCCAAGGCACTATTCAGTTCTTCAAGTCTTACTGCTTTTCTTCTTAACTAATTCAATTTTCCTGATTGGTGGTTTGGCCACTCAGCCAGCTAGTTAAGTACCTTGATTTTAAAGTTGCGATCGTAATTGACAATTCAACTTCAGAAAGAGTTAAAGGACAAGCTAAATTTTCACGTGTATAAATATGTAATTGTTGGTTTAGGCTGTTGACTGTAGACTGGTGGTTCTCTCTTTATGCAGAAAATTCTAATGGCTTCAACTTGTGATGAATAAAGCCTCACCAGCTTAACTTGGTCAATTATTTGATTCTGGCCTCCATGGGCTGTGGCAGTGCTCCCTTTAAGAACATCCATGAGTCAAATATAATTCTTACAAAGCTGATAAAATAAAAGGGAATGATGAAAAAAATCAAAGTTTACTAGTTACAGAGGCTCACTGCAGGAGCGAGCAGTTACTTGTTGATGACACTGTTGCTGGGGAGATGTCTTCATAGAAATATATAGAATTTTTGTGCTGTCAGATAGTTCTTGTAGTATTTGTTATCATAGTCACATGTGCAGAAGGACCATCAAAGTGTCTTTGTTATAGTTGTTATCTCAGATGTACAAGCACGAGATCCCCTCCCTTACAATCTGCTGGCTCTACTTTGATTTGGGTTTGATTTAAGTGATTTCGTCTTGGCATCAGCAGCTTTCACAGTTCTGAAGATTTTTTTTTTGAGTCCTCTTTTTGGAGTTTGCTTTCTACATATAGGATTATGTCACCTGCAAACAGCAGTAATTTTACTTCTATCTTTTCTATTTGGATGCCATTCATTTCCTTTTCTTATCTGATTGCTTATTGTTAAACAGAAAAGGTGAGAGTTGCACACCTTCAATAGATACAACAAAAAGAACCAGAAAAAGCATGAGAGATCATCAGGAACTAAAAGCTGAAACCCCAAAATCACAAGTCTAGGAATTCAAATTATTCTCAATTTTTTCTCAAAAGATAAAAAGAAAGGAGCCAATTAGTTACTGAGAGTGTTTAACACAGGCGTGAAGATTTTGTCATCACCCCAGAGATGAGGCTGCTCATCAACATTACTTAAGATCCTGAGACGCATAATTCACTTAAAGATCCTTTTGCTTTCAAGCTTAGTTTTTATATAATATTTTGGAGCCAGAGTTACCCAAAGAGGGTAAAGGGCATCCAAAACACAAGGGCAGGCTTGATAAAGAGACCAACACTTTTGAGGAGGTTATGGAAATCTCAAATAAGGAACCCAAAACTTCTACCACCACTAAGAACTCCAGAGCCCTTTCCTTACTGACTGATTTTCAAGGCTTAGAGTCTGACTCACTCTTCCATGTGGTCACTGCTGCTAAGGAAGTCCAATGGAAAACTATTGAGAAGACCTGCATGCTCCTCCATGAATTTGGTATGGTTTAATGGGTCTATTATTTCTTTGAATATTCAGAGAAGGAAGACTAAACACATTGCTAATTTTAAGACATAACTCCTGAGAGGTCTTGACATAACTCCTGAGAGGTCTTGAAGGTGCCCCCATCCAACTACAGGATCATGTTGCTTAACCTTGTTCACATGTCCTATACCATCCTAAGTGCCATGAATGAAATTGGTCTGCTGGCACAATATGAGGGTTCGGTCCATCCTGACTCACAATTCTGACCTAACAAACCTTGCCTCCTAGTGCACGGGAACCCCTCAAGTGGACTATTCAGCCCTCCCTTTCTTTTCCAACTCTCAGATTACCCCATTACCTCTGAGTGATGTAGTTCATCCTATTTATTGGCAATTTAGAGGTCCCTGTGTGCCTCGTGAAGAATTAGTAGACAGGCCACACCCAAATTGCAACAACTAAAGAAGATTATGTTAAAAAGTCCTCATCACTTGCCCACAGATCTGGGATCTCTTGAGACCACTCCTCCAAATCCAACTAATTATGCCTCTGGCTAATTCCCAGACCCCTGAAACTGGTAATCACCATGGCCTCTCAAATAGGGATTCAGGCAATCCCTGTGCCTTGTCCCACCACCACCCGGTGACAATTGCCTCTGTATGACTCTGGTGGTTCATTGGAACTCTACAAATAGATAACATTTTCTAGCTTTATTAGATACAGCAGCCCACATTACTGTCATTCTGGGCAAACCATCCAAGTTTGCCCAGATGGATAAAGGAACTACCTCTTTTATACTAGAGGGTATTGTCAGTAAAATCATTTCATAACAAACAGATGCCACTAGCTGTCACTATTACAAAAATCTTTATTGAACAGTTGTTCTTACATAGATGACACAAACAAATGAAAACACATCCCATGCTCGTGGATGGATAAAATCAATATAGTGAAAATGACCATACTGGCAAAAGCAATTTACAAATTCAATGCAATCCCCATCAAAATAGCACCATCATTCTTCACAGAGTTAGAAAAAACAATTCTAAAATTCATATGGAGCCAAAAAGGAGCCCGCATAGCCAAAGCAAGACTAAGCAAAATGAACAACTCTGGAGGCATCACACTACCTGATTTCAACCTATACTATAAGGCCATTGTTACCAAAATGGCATGGTACTGGTATAAAAATATGCACATAGGCCAATGGAACAGAATAGAGAACCCAGAAATAAGCCTGAATATTTACAGTCAATTGATCTTCAACAAAGCCACAAGTAGGAGAATGAAACTGGATCCTCGTCTCTCACCTTATACAAAAATCAACTCAAAATGGATTAAGGACTTAAACCTAAAACCTGAAACTATAAAAATTCTAGACGATAACACTGAAAAAAACCCTTCTAGACATTGGCTTAGGCAAAGATTTCATGACCAAGAACCCAAAGCAAATGCAATAAAAACAAAGATAAATAGCTAGGACCTAATTAAATTAAAGAGCGTTTGCATGGCAAAAGGAATAGTCAGCAGAGTAAACAGACAACCCACAGAGTGGGAGAAAAATCTTCACAATCTATACATCTGAACAAGGACTAATATCCAGAATCTACAATGAATTCAAACAAATCAGTAAGAAGAAAAACAAACAAAAGAAAAACATCAAAAAGTAGGCTAAGGACATGAATAGACAATTCTCAAAAGAAGATATACAAATGGCCAACAAACACGTGAAAAAATGCTCAACATCATTAATGATCAGGGAAATGCAAATCAAAACCACAGTGTGATACCACCTTATTCCTGCAAGAATGGTCATAATCAAAATATCAAAAAACAGTATATGTTGGGGTGGATGCAGTGATCAGGGAACATCTCTACACTGCTGGTGGGAATGTAAACTAGTATAGTCACAATGGGAAACAATGTGGAGAATCTCACAAATCACCACTAAAAAACTTACTCATGTAACCAAATACCACCTGTACCCCAATAACATGGAAAGCAACAACAAGAACAACAAAACAAGATTCAGTCATTTGCAAGAGAATGGATGGAAATGGAGATCATAATTTTAAGTGAAATAAGCCAGGCACAGAAAGACAAACTTCACATGTTCTCACTTACTTGTGGGAGCTAAAAATTAAAACAATTGAACTCATGGAGATAGAAGGAGGATAATCACCTGGAAAGAGTAGTGGGGGTTAGGTGAGGGGAGTGGAGATGATTAATGGGTACAGACAATAGAAAGAATGAATAAGACAGTATTTGATCGCAAAGCAGAGGGAATATACTCAATAATAATTGTACCTTTAAAAATAACTACAATATTTCTGAGGGCTCTGTTCTGTTCCATTGGTCTATATCTCTGTTTTGGTACCAGTACCATGCTGTTTTGGTTACTGTAACCTTGTAGTATAGTTTGAAGTCAGGTAGCGTGATGCCTCCAGCTTTGTTCTTTTGGTTTAGGATTGTCTTGGCAATGCGGGCTCTTTTTTGGTCCCATATGAACTTTAGTATTTCCAATTCTGTGAAGAAAGTCACTGGTAGCTTAATGGGGATGACATTGAATCTATAAATTACCTTGGGCAATATGGCCATTTTCATGATATTGATTCTTCCTATTCATGAGCATGGAATGTTCTTCCATTGCTTGTGTCCTCTTTTATTTCACTGAGCAGTTCTCCTTGAAGAGATCCTTCACATCCCTTGTAAGTTGGATTCCTAGGTATTTTATTCTCTTTGAAGCAATTGTGAATGGAAGTTCACTCGTGATTTGGCTCTCTGTTTGTCTGTTATTGGTGTGTAAGAATGCTTGTGAATTTTGCACATTGATTTTGTATCCTGAGACTTTGCTGAAGTTGCTTATCAGCTTAAGGAGATTTTGGGCTGAGATGATGGGGTTTTCTAAATATACAATCATGTCATCCGCAAACAGGGATAATTTGACTTCCTCTTTTCCTAAATGAATACCCTTTAT
>NW_012115966.1:394299-394588 GCF_000951035.1 Colobus angolensis palliatus
GTGTTAAAGTCTCCCATTATTATTGTATGGGAGTCTAGGTCTCTTTGTAAGTGTCTAAGGACTTGCTTTATGAATCTGGGTGCTACTGTATTGTGTGTAAAAATATTTAGGATACTTAGCTCTTCTTGTTGAATTGATCCCTTTGCCATTATGTAATGGCCTTCTTTGTCTTTTTTCATCTTTGTTGGTTTAAAGTCTGTTTTATCAGAGACTAGGATTGCAATCTCTGCCTTTTTTTGTTTTCCATTTGCTTGGTGGATCTTCCTCCATCCCTTTATTTTGAGCCTAT
>NW_012115966.1:395880-462263 GCF_000951035.1 Colobus angolensis palliatus
AACTTGGTTCCATTCTCCCTGTCACTTTCAGGTACACCAATCAGATGTAGATTTGCTCTTTTCACATAGCTCCATATTTCTTGGAGGTTTTGTGCATTTCTTTTTACTCTTTTTTCTCTAAACTTCTCACTTCATTTCATTCATTTGATCTTCAATCACTGATACTCTTTCTTCCAGTTGATCAAATCGGTTACCAAAGCTTTTGCATTCGTCCTGTAGTTCTTGTGCCATGGTTTTCAGCTCCATCAGGTCATTTAAGGACTTCTCTACATTGGTTCTTCTAGTTAGCCATTTGTCTAATCTTTTTTCAAAATTTTTAGCTTCTTTGCAATGGGTTCAAACTTCCTCCTTTAGCTTGGAGAAGTTTGATCGTCTGAAGCCTTCTTCTCTCAACTTGTCAAAGTCATTCTCCGTCGAGCTTTGTTCCATTGCTGGCGAGGAGCTGTGTTCCTTTGCAGGGGTGGGGAGGCACTCTGATTTTTAGAATTTTCAGCTTTTCTGCTCTGTTTTCTTCCCCCTCTTTGTGGTTTTATCTACTTTTGGTCTTTGATGATGGTAATGTACAGATAGGGTTTTGGTGTGGATGTCCTTTCTGTTTGCTAGTTTTCCTTCTAATAATCAGGACCCTCAGCTGCAGGTCTGTTGGAGTTTGCTGGAGGTGCACTCAAGATCCTGTTTGCCTGGGTATCAGCAGCAGAGGCTGCAGAAGAGTGAATATTGCTGAACAGCAAATGTTACTGCCTGATCATCCCTCTGGAAGCTTTGTCTCAGAGGGGTACCCAACTGTGTGAGGTCAGTCTGCCCCTACTGGGGGGTGCCTCCCAGTTAGACTACTTGGGGACAGGGACCCACTTGAGGAGGCAGTCTGTCCATTCTCAGATCTCAAACTACATGCTGGGAGAACCACTACTCTCTTCAAAGCTGTCAGACAGGGACATTTAAATCTGCAGAGGTTTCTGCTGCATTTTGTTTGGCTATGCCCTGTACCCAGATGTGGAGTGTACAGAGGCAGGCAGTCCTCCTTGAGCTGTGGTGGGCTTCACCCAGCTCGAGCTTCCCGACATTTTGTTTACCTACTCAAGCCTTAGCAATGGCAGGCGCCCCTCCCCCAGCCTCGCTGCCACTTTGCAGTTAGATCTCAGACTGCTGTGCTAGCAATGAGGGAGGTTCATGGGACCCTCCAAGCCAGGCACGGGATATAATCTCCTGGTGTGCTGTTTGCTGAGACCCTTGGAAAAGTGCAGTATTAGGGTGGGAGTGACCCGATTTTCCAGGTGCTGTGTGTCATGGTTTCCCTTGGCTAGGAAAGGGAATTCCCTTACCCCTTGCACTTCCGGGGTGAGGTGATGCCTTGCCCTGCTTCGGCTCTCACTCGGTGGGCTGCACCCACTGTCTGACACGCCCCAGTGAGATGAACCTAGTACCTCCATTGGAAATGCAGAAATCACCCATCTTCTGTGTCACTCACACTGGGAGCTGTAGCCTGGAGCTGTAGAGCCCTCAGAAATAATACCACACATCTACAACCATCTGACTTTTGACAAACCTGACAAAAACAAGAAATGGGGAAAGGATTCCCTATTTAATAAATGGTGCTGGGAAAACTGGCTAGCCATATGTAGAAAGCTGAAACTGGATCCCTTCCTTACACCTTACACAAAAATTAATTCAAGATGGATTAGAGACTTAAATGTTAGACCTAAAGCCATAAAAACCCTAGAAGAAAACATAGGCAATACCATTCAGGACACAGGCATGGGCAAGGACTTCATGTCTAAAACACCAAAAGCAATGGCAATGAAAGCCAAAATTGACAAATGGGATCGAATTAAACTAAAGAGCTTTTGCACAGCAAAAGAAACTACCATCAGAGTGAACAGGCAATCTATGGAATGGGGGAAAATTTTTGCAATGTACTCATCTGACAAAGGGCTAATATCTAGAATGTACAAAAAACTTAAACAAATTTACAAGAAAAAAAAAAGCAACCCCATCAAAAAATGGCAAAGGATATGAACAGACACTTCTCAAAGGAAGACATTTATGCAGCCGACAGACACATGAAAAAACACTCACCATCACTGGCCTTCAGAGAAATGCAAATCAAAACCACAATGAGATACCATCTTATACCAGTTAGAAGGCGATCATTAAAAAGTCAGGAAATAGCAGGTGCTGGAGAGGATGTGGAGAAATAGGAACACTTTTACATTGTTGGGGGGACTGTAATCTAGTTCAACCATTGTGGAAGACAGTGTGGCAATTCCTCAAGGATCTAGAACTAGAAATAGGGGAACATCACACACTGGGGCCTGCCATGGGGAGGAGGGAGGGGGGAGGGATAACATTAGGAGATATACCTAATGTAATGATGAGTTAACAGGTGATGAGTTAACAGGTGCAGCACACCAACATGGCACATGTATACATATGTAACAAACCTGCATGTTGTGCACATGTACCCTAGAACTTAAAGTATAATAATAATAATAATGATAAAAAGAAATCTGTGTCTCCAGCAGCTGCAGAGTCACCTGTGAATCTATTTTGGGCAAGAACTTCACATGTTACCATAACTCTTAGTCCTTAGACGCTCCCTTTTATCCCCTATGGATTGCTACGTGGTAGGGACACCCTTTTCCTGGATTGCTCCTGACATCAACCCAATCCAAGAGGTCATTGATAGATATGACATCATCTCAGACAATGTCATCCCAACCCAAGTGCTTGCCAGTGGAATTGATTTCACCTCAGACAACTGCTTCTGCTCCAAACTTGGACTGTTTTAGACATCCCCTTTAAACAACTCCCACACTCAGTGCTCAGTCTTGATTCCCCTGCTATCCATGACTGATCCAAATATACTGCAACCTTATATTGCCCAATGTGAATATGAACCCTGGGAAGACTGTTTCCTTGAGATTGTTACTTGTTTGACCCTGGATCCTGCCCTGCTGACACCTGCCTGTGAAATTATGAGTCCAAAAGTCCTACTATTGCAAAGCAGCCCTAGAGTGCATTAAGCCTCTGTGGGATGCAAAGCATTTCATCTTGAATGCCATTCAGGGTAGAGTTTCTCCTAATATGTCTTCTGTGCCATGCCTAGCCACGTACCCTCCAGATTTTCTATTCCTGTGTGCACTTCTAATGATTTCCTGTGATTTCTCTTTGCCTGCAATGCCAACCATGGCAGAAACAGCCATGCACCCCAGCATTCTTGAGGCTGGTGCCCAGGAAACTACACCCACAGATACCACACCCATAAATACCTCTACTTCCTGTCTTCTTCACACTTATGTCACAACAACAACTACACTAACCTGGTACAGACCAAGATCTCCAACACATATGTACAAGCTGCCAAAGTTTCAGCCATGGCCATAGCCCTTCACAACTGTTAAGCCTACCACCAAGTCCCACTGGGCATGGGCCCACCTTAATGACTTTCCTGCTGACACCACATTAGGCCAAGTTCTATCATAGCTTACAATAAAATTCTTAAATTTCACATCTGCTTAAATATACCAGCTACCTTCATTTCTAGCTATACTCACCAGGGACAGATGCACATTATAATCAAGTTACCCCCATAGGCTTACCACTTGTGCCCAGGAGCCCACTAAACTTGGCCAGTTCTCCACACTGGGGCCTTCAACCTCCTTATAATATCTTCATGGGTACATTATGCTCTAAATAACAGCACTTTCAAGCTCTACTGTGTCCCAAACTCATAGGCATAGCACCTTATATATTTTCCTTGCTTAATCCCCCATATTTTTCTGAATAAAACCATACCCCCATGTACAGTGGTTACACTGAGGATTCTTCTAGTTCTTTATTAACCAGCTAACTGCTCATTTCCATCAACCCCAAAACACCAGGCAAAACAGGTAATATTTATTCCCATCTTAATAGGGCTTACCATAGCCACAGGAGCTGCCAGTGTTGGCACCAGAACAGCAGCCTTTGCATACAAAATAAAATCTTAGCTGGCAACCAGCACCTTTCAGATCATAGGCCCTTTCAGATCATATTCAAAGGCTACATGAAACGTTGTCCTTTACACAACAAGCCCATTTGTCTCTAGCCCGAGTGATAATGGATAGCACACTGCTCTTGACTATTCACTAGCTAGGGGAGAGAGGGGTTTGTGCCATGCAAGGCACCTCCTGCCATATATACATTAATAACTCTGGACAGGTATAGGCCAAGCTATGAGGAATAGGCTAAGAAGTAAAGAACTTTTATAATATAACCAAAATCTACCAATGTATTTCCTTAAATACACAGGAATCTGACCTGTTCTCTTGGCTTTCTCGCACAAGGCGATGTGTCTGGTTGTGAACTGAGTTCCAACCACTTGCCTTATGGCTAATAGAACATCTCCTAGTTGTCATCTGTATCAAAGTTTGCCTTCAGTGGCTAGCTAGTCACCTTTAACATCTCCACAATCCAGGTGGCAAGCAGTCTTCCTCCGAATTAGTATTGTTAAAGATGTTGAGGCACCACAGGGTTGAAAGTATTGTAAATTTAAAAACTTTATATTTTCTTGCTGCCTCAACATCCCCACAAAGAGGCTATGAACACCACGACCAAGTAACCAGGTGTACCTGTGTGGTAAGGTTGGCTTCTGTCACAAGTTTCCTTTCTTGCCCTCCCTGACTGTGATCTACTAACTTTCTAATGCACCGATGAAATCCTTTTGTGCCTTTTGCTTATTTACTCCACCGTGGCCCTTAATAAAGTCACTTATGTGTGGGTCTTCTCTCTTTTTTGACTCCCTTCTGCATGGTTGAGCCCACTCCCTTGGTGCTCTTCCTATGTGAACCTCTCTTGGCAGGCAGTTACTCTTTAGGGTCCATGATGTAATCAACTTTGTTTTCCTGAACTTCTCCTTTTCCCCCATCTTGCGGCCATACCTGACCAACCATCACCTGAAAGTAAACAGAACAGAAAACAAAAAGGCAATCTAATGGATGGGAGAAATATTTGCAAATTATATGACTGATAAGGGATTCATATCCAAAATATATAAAGAACTCCTACAACTTAACATTTTTTTAGAAATCAATTCAAAAATGGGCAAATGATTTGAATGGACATTTCTCCAGAGAAGATACACGAATGATCAATAAGCTCATGAAAAGATGCTCAATATTATTAGTCATTAGGAAAATGCCAGTCAAAACCTCTTCACCCACTAGAATGACTACAATTTTAAAAAATAGAAAAATGTCAAGTGTTGACAAACATGTGGAGGAACTTGAACACCCATACATTGTTTGCTGAGAATGTAAAATGATGCAGCCACTGCTGAAATAAGTTGGCAGTTTCTCAGAAAGTTAAACAAAAAATTACCATATGACCCAGTAATTTCAGAGAATTAAAAACAGGTGTTCAAACAAAAAACTGTACATCAATGTTTATAGCAGCACTATTCACAATGGCTAATAGGTGGAAATAATGCAAATGTCCATCAAAAGGTGAATGCATGAAGAGAGTGTGGTATATCCATTCAATAGAATATTATTCAACCATAAAAATGAAGTATTGATACATGCTACAACAGATTGTAGCTTAGAAAATATTATGCTAAGTAACAGGAGCCAAACACAGATGGTAACATATTAAGATTTCATTTATATGAAATACCCAGATTAGGTAAATCTGTAGAGAGCAAAAGCAGATTAGTGGTTTCCAGGAGCTTAGGAGAGGGGGAAATGGAAGCTGACTGCTAATAGACAAAACATATCTTTGAGATGATAAAAATGCTTTGCAGGTCTGGCGTGGTGGCTCACACCTGTAATCCCAGCACTTTGGGAGGCCGAGGCAGGTGGATCACTTGAGGTCAGGAGTTCGAATTCAGCCTGGCCAACATGGAGATATCCCATCTCTACTAAAAATACAAAAGATTAGCTTGGCGTGGTGGCAGGCACCTGTAATCCCAACTACTCAGGAGGCTAAGGCAGCAGAATCGCTTGAACCCGGGAGGCAGAAGTTGCAGTCAGCCAACATTGCACCATTGCACTCCAGCCCAGGCGACAGTGCGAGACTCTATCTCAAAAAAAAAAAAAAAAAAGAATGTTTTGCACGACATTGTGAATAAATAAATATATAAAGATCTGGTATGGTGACTCATTCCTGTTATCTTAGCACTTTGGAAGGCCAAGGAAGGAATATCACTTAAGGCCAGGAGTTTGAGACTAGCCTGGGCAACATAGAGAGACCCTATCTATATAAAAAACAAACAAACAAACAAAAATTATTCAGGCATGGTGACACACATCTGTAGTCCTAGCTACTCATAAGGCTTAGGCAGGAGGGTTGCCTGAGCCCAGAAGTTGGAGTTTACAAGGTTATAGTGAGGTATAATCGTATCACTGTACTCCAGCCTGGGCAACAGAGTAAGACCTTGTCATATATATATATACTCTTCTATTGATTCTATTTCTCTGGAGAACCCTGATTAACACAAGCAAACTGATGTCATTGATTTGATACTTTTTTCCTTTTTCTAATATAGAAATTTACAGCCATAAGTTTTCCTTTAAATACAGCTTGAGAGGTATTCCATTAATGTTTTTGATCAATAGGCTTGCTTTCTCAGCAGCTTTAGATAAATGGAAAAAAATTGAGCTAAAACTACAAAGTTCCCATATACCCTTTATCACTCACTTTTAATTCCCTATTATTAACATCTTGCATTATTGTGGTATATTTGTTACAATTGATGAGCCAATAATACATTATTATTAACTAAAATCCATAGCTTACATTAGGATTCGCTCATGGTGTTGTACATTCTATAGATTTTGACAAATGTATGATGACATGTATCCAGCATTATAGAATCACAGAATAATTATTTCACTGCCTTAGAAATTGGTGCTGTACTTAAATTTCCCTCTCTTCTCCCTAGCCCCAACAACCACTGATCTTTACACTGTCTCAAGTTTTGCCTTTCCCAGAAAGTCATTTACAGGCATACCTCATTTTAGTGTGCTTCATTTTATTGCACTTTGCAGATACCCACATTTTTTTTTATTTACAAATTACAGGTTTGTGGCAACACTGCATCAAGCAAGTCTATCAGTGCAATTTTTCCAAAAACATGTGCTCCACCAAAAAACTCTCAGATTGGATAAATGAATTGGGTAAAGTTGCAGGATACAAAATCAGTGTACAAAATCAGTGGTGTTTCTATGCACCAGTAACTAGCTGAGAATAAAATCAGGAAATCAATCTCATTTACAATAGCTACAAAAAAATAAAATGAAATATCTAGGAATAAATTTAACAAAGGAGGTGAAAGATTACCATAAGAAAAGCTAAAAAACACTAATGAAATAAATTGTTGATAACACAAATAAATAGAAAAACACGCACATGGATCAGAAGAATTAATATAATTAAAATGACCATACTGACCAAAGAAATCTGTAGATTCAAAGCACTATCAAAATATCAATGTCATTTTTCAACGAATTTGAAAAAACAATCCTAAAATTCATTTGGAACCAAAAGACAGCCTGATTATCCAAACCAATTCTAACCAAAAAGGAACAAAGCTTGAGGTATCACATTACTTGACTTCAAATTATATTCCAAGGCTATAATAACCCAAACGGCATGGTACTGGTATAGAAATAGACACATAGATCAATGTGTCAGATTAGAACAGAATAGACAACTCAGAAATAATGCCACATATTTACAGCCAACTGATCTTCCACAAAGATCAGTTAGGGCTTCAGCATATGAATTTTGGTGGAATACAATTCAGCCCGTAGAAGTAATTCAGGGAATAGGGAAAAGTAGATAAAATCTAGATCCTATCCAAGGTAGGAATCTAAAAGGAGGCTCCTTCCCTCTATAATGCTGGGATCTCAAAGTGGCAAACCCTCAGTGTAAGTGTAAACAACTCAGGGATCTGTGTGAAGGATTTGGCAAGAGATAATGCTTGTCTTACCTTTGTCATCAGTGAAGGGAAACTTAAAGTTCCCTATGTGGTCCTAAAAAAATCAAGTGTATCATTTAAAGTACTCTGATATGGGCATCTTCCTACAAAGACTGGCAAAAGAAAATGCAAATAGCCAAAAGCTAGAAAGAACACAAATGTCCATCATTATTAGGAAGAATAAATAACTTATGGCCTTATATAATGGAATATTACATACCAAAGAAAAAACAAACTGCTGCTAAATGTAACAACACAGACAAATATCACAGACATAATGTTGAGCAAAAGAATCCATGATATGCTATAAATTTTTTCTATATAAAAACCAGTTACTTTTATAGGCCCTAATCCTGTCTTACTGGTGTCCTTGTAAGAAGAGGCAAAGTTAACCCATGTGATAGTGATGTGAATAGTGCTTTTCCTTAATGATGGAGTGTTGAGTGGTAACATACAACACGGAGCCTTTTGCAGTCCAAAAACTGTTCTACATGGGCCAGGCACAGTGGCTCACACCTGTAATCCCAGCACTTTGGGATGCCAAGGTGGGTGGATCACTTGAGGTCAGGAGTTCAAGACCAGCCTGACCAACATGGTGAAACCCCATCTCTACTAAAACTACAAAAATTAGCCAGGTGTGGTGGTGCATGCCTATAATCCCAGCTACTCGGAAGGCTGAAGCAGGAGAATCACTTGAACCCAGGAGGCAGAGGTTGTAGTGAGCCTAGATCATGCGACTGCAATCCAGCCTGGGCAACAGAGTGAAACTTCATCTCAAAAAAAAAGAAAAGAAAAGAAAAGAAAATACTCTACATGGATGTGTTCATAAGTGAAAATTTGCTGAGCTGTGTACCTAAGATTTCTCTAGTTTATTGTATGTAAATAATACTTTAATTTTTAAAATCTTATTTTTAAAAGAAAATGCAAATTATCTATAGAGGAATGAAAGGCTAGACTTTTAATTTTTATAAATCTATAATGACAAACTTATAAAAAGACTAGAAAATTAATATAAATTTCCAAAAAACCTGATCTTGCATTCAGAAATTATAATCAGAAATGATGCCTAACAAGCTTCTCAAGGATATTAGATACTGAAATAATCAAACTATAAAAAATATATTTACTGAATAAAATTAAAGTTGGAAAACAAACATGTACCAAAAACTTTAGACAATTAACAGAATCAAAAATGAACTAGATATCCTAGAAAGGAAAATTATAAATATTGAAATTACAGAACAAATATATTTTCTTGAGAAAACTTTTAGTTCTGACCAGGACGGAGTAGCTTATATTTTAGTAACCCTTTTTACATATACACATACAAGCATATACATATGTGTGTGTGTGTGTGCATGTGAACAGTCTATATAAGACAATGGTTTAAGGTATTGAGGAGTAATCGATAATGTTAGGAGTTGAGGAACCACGGTCCTTGAGAGAAGGAAAGCATAAGAGAAAAGATTCATATTTATCCTGACCTATTTTTTGAAAAAATTTTAACATGAGGACTATAGTCAAAGTATACAGCATAGTCATATAGGAAAGAGGAAGCAGAGATCAGAATTCAGAGATGCCAAGTGGCTGGGACTTAAGCAAATTCCCAAAGGGGAATAAATCATAGAGAAAGAGGCCAACTACAAATTTACCTCAAATCACTGGCCAAATTCTGAGCTTCACATTAAGGGTCAGGAATCCAATAAATCCAGCAGAAAACAGCAGCTAGGAGGCTAACAAACTGTACAGAAGTTTCAGCAATTATGTTGTACTGATGAGACAGAGATTGGAGTTCAATATTTGCCAAGGTAAAGGGGTTTTGGTAAAAACTGGGTTTTCAATTGAGATCCCAGAATGATCACACTCTAGAAATATGGACCATTCTCTGTAAGTGATAATAAATTGAAATGGAGTAGTCATAACAAAGTCTCAACTCAACCCTCTGCAGGACTGATATGGTCATTAGTACTTAGAAGAGGACTTAACTCCTTTAAGTTTTCATGGAGAATGTTTAGCACCCAGTACAAATTGTGAGACATCTTATACAACATAAGCAAAAAGACAAAAACAAACAGTAAAATAGACAATAAAAACAGACTCAGAAAAGATTTGGCATTAACAGATATTTTATATTATTATTAATTGACACATAAATATAGATTTAAAATGTAAAACTTGATCAGAGATATGAAATATAAAAAGAGTCAAATGAAAGCTCTAAAATGGAAAACTACTATAATTAAAATAAGAAGTTTAATAGATTAGTAAATAGTTCATTAGATATGATTTTTCAGATGATTAGTGAACTGGGAAATATAAAAGAATCAAGAACATAAAAGGAGATATAAAATATTGAATAAAACATAAGAGACACATGGGACACTGATAAAAGGGCTAACATATGGGTAATTGGAGTCAAGATAGAAGCGAGAGAGTATGTAAAAGGTATAGTATTTGAAGAAATACTGGTGAATAATTTTTGAAAATTGGAAAGAAGTTGCTTAAGAAATGAGTGTAAAAACTCTTTGAGGCTTTTTTTTTTTTTTTGAGACGGAGTCTCACTCTGTCTCCCAGGCTAGAGTGCCGTGGCGCGATCTTGGCTCACTGCAAGCTCCACCTTCCAGGTTCACGCCATTCTCCTGCCTCAGCCTCCCGAGTAGCTGGGACTACAGGCACCTGCCACCATTTTTAGCAAAGAAGAGTAAAGATTTAACTAAACTATGGATTTATATCCTAGAACAGTCATATAAATTTATTTTCTTACTTCTTTTGAGACGGAGTCTCACTCTGTCGCCCAGGCTGGAGTGCAGTGGTGCCATCTCGGGTCACTGCAAGCTCTGCCTCCTGGGTTCACGCCATTCTCCTGCCTCAGCCTCCCGAGTAGCTGGGACTACAGGCGCCCACCACCACGCCCAGCTAATTTTTTGTATTTTTAGTAGAGAAGGAGTTTCACCGTGTTAGCCAGGATGGTCTCAATCTCCTGACCTCATGATCCACCTACCTTGGCCTCCCAAAGTGCTGGGATTACAGGTGTGAGCCATGGCGCCTGGCCAATTTTTTTTAAGTTTACAAAATATAGGTTCAAAATTCTCTATAAACACCAAACAAGATAAATACAAAGAGAACCACATCAGGGACTAAGCTTAACGCTCAGTTATTATTTCTTCTGTAAGATATAATCTTCCATTAATGCAATAAAGTGTATTTTTCTTTTTTTAACTGCTGTGCAGGAAAGTATTTTATTTAAAAATGAACTGAAAGTGCCTGTCAATATTCATATATATCATATATAGGTACTGTGAACACAATCATAAAATTAGAATCAAAACACTTTGGTGATAAAAACTTCTTCCCAAATCAAGCATGAGGCAAAAGAAAAATGTAAGACTTCATAAAACAGTAAAAATATTTGAGAAATTCAAAGCTCATAGCAGAAGTGGACATAAAAACAAATATGGCTGGGCACGGTGGCTCACACCTGTAATCCCAGCACTTTGGGAGGCCGAGGCAGGTGGATCACATGAGGTCAGCAGTTCGAGACCAGCCTGGCCAACATGGTGAAACTCCATCTCTACTAAAAATAAAAAAATTAGCTGGGTGTGGTGGCACAGGCCTGTCATTACAGCTACTTGGGAAGCTGAGGCAGGAGAATACCTTGAACCCAGGAGGTAGTGGTTGCAGTGAGCAGAGATCGTGCCACTGCACTCCAGCCTGGGCAATGAGAGTGAAATTCTGTCTAAAAAACAAAACAAAAAACCAACCAACAAACAAAAAACCATAAAATAAAAGAAGAGTTGGCTGAATTCAATAAAGTAAATGAGGTTAAGATCATCACAGAAATGAGGTAAAGTGTATTTTCCTATTTCATCACGATAGCTTTCCTCTTTGGAAATTTTATTTGAATTTTTAAAATATCCTCTATATGTTTACTTAACTTTTTGAACACAGAGTATACAGTTGTAATATTTGTATTAATATCCCTATTTGCTAATTCCAATATCTTGGTCTGTTTTGACTGATTATTTTCATTGTGGATATTGTATTGCCTCTGTATGCCTGGTAATCTTTGATTAGGCTCTAACATTGTAAATATTACCTTGTTGGGTACTGGATATTTTTGTATTGCTATACATTCTCTTGAGTTTTGTTTTGAGATACAGTTATTTGATTTGGAAAAAGTTTGATACTTTCAAGTCTTGTTTTTGTAATTTGTTAGGTACATCTGGAGTGTAGCAGTACTCTATTCCACACACATGAAATATGAATTTTTCCAGTCCGTGGTGGGAAAAGGCACTGTTTCCAGCCATATGTGTTAGGTACTATTCCTTCTTATCCTTTTTGACAGTTCATTCCCCAGCATTGAGTTTCATTACAGACAGATGCTTGTCAGTACTCTACTGAATATTCCACATGAACTGTGCTGGTTAATTTTATGTATCAGTTTGTCTTGGCTAAGGGATGCCCAGATAGCTGGCAACACGTTATTACCGTGTGTGCCTGTAAGGGTGTCTTTGGAGTAGATTAGCATTTGAACCAGTAGTCTAAATAAAAAGATCTACCCTCACCAAGGCATCATCCCATCAGTTGAGGGTCTGAATAGAACAAAAATGTGGAAGAAGGATGAATTCCTTCTTTTCTTGAGATAGGCTTATCCACTTCTGCCATCAGACATCAGCACTCCTGGTTTTCGGGCCCTACGACTTTGAGACTTACACCTGCACTCTCCTTCCCACTCCCGGGTTCTTAGGCCTTGGAGTCAAACTGAGAGTTATACCATTGGCTCCTCTGGCTCTTCAATCCTTAGATCCAGACTGAATTACACCACTGGCTTTCCTGGTTATCCAACTTCCAAATGGCAGATGGTGGAACTTCTTGACCACTATAATCACACGAAACAATTTCCATAATAAATCTCTTCTTCCCCCTTTCTCTCTCTTCACACCACCAACTCACCACCACCACACACACACACATATATCTCCTTCCATGCAGTTATCTCTTCTCTTTGATAGTCTGTCCTATCAACTTTGGCTTCCTTGGTTTCCCAGGACTCAGCTCCATTTCCTCAACACAGCTAGTTTGACAGGCTCTGCCTCAGTTCCTCTTCCTTGAGCTGTAGGCTGAAAATCTCTCAAGATGGTAAAATGAGGCAATGGTAACGCTTACCTCATTTTTTCCCATATTTCAAAATCACTGTCTTTCATTGCCTCATTCCAGTATCTTAAAAGGTACTGTTTCACACATTTTTGTCTGTTTTGTTGCTGTTGTTTTTGCTATAGACATTGCTGCAAGTAGGAGAGTAAATCCAGCCCCTGTTGCTCATCTCACCCAAAATGGCTTTACAAAGGTTTTTAAATTATCTTTGTAGGTAGTTCTGATATAACATGACATATCCATTCCTAACATCACCACATTATGCAGAACCATACAATAAAAACCCCAGGGTTCATGGGAAACTGAAGTTAGGGAAACAATATAAAATACTGATACATTAAACAAAAATACAGCAACTGCCAAAAAAATGGAAGTACAGTTTTTAACATGTTAAATGGTTAGTAAATACATAAATAATACGTGGACAGGACACTTTACATTGTAAAATACCTCAAATTTGCTTTTGGAAGTGTATGCCCATGCTCTTGCACTGCACCCAGCTCCCACACCTACCACCCAGCCTGTGTAAGGAAGAGAACAAAAGAGAGATAGAAAAGGTGAAAGAAATAAGAGATAAAAAGGAAGAACATGGAGGCAAATACAGATAAGCAACAAGGAGAGAGGGGAAAATTAAAGGGAGAGGATACAGAGGACTGAGTAGCCAAGATGACAATTTGAAGAGCTGCAGCTTGTGAGTTATTAAGTAGTAGGTGTTAACTGAATTAACATGAAAAGTTACAATGCCTTATGTGGATGGGTGTGGCTCATTGTCCTTTTGAAATGTGTGGGAGTTTTTTTTTTTTTAATTTAAGTTTTAAGTTAAAGGGTACAAGTGCAGGTTTGTTATATAGGTAAACTTGTGTCACAGGAATTTGTTGTACAGATTATTTCATCGCCCAGGTAGTAATCCCAGTGTCCATTAGTTAGTTTTCCTGATGTTCTTCCTTCTCACTCCTCCAACCCTACAATAGGCCTCATGTCTGTTGTTCTCTATGGGGCCATGTGTTCTCATCATTTAACTCCCACTTAAAAGTGGAAACATTGGTATTTGATTTTCTGTTCCTGTGTTAGATTGCTAAGGATAATGGCCTCCAGCCCCATCTATGTTACTGCAAAGCACATGATCTCACTCTTTTTTATGGCTGCATAGTATTCTATGGTGCATAGGTACCACATTTTCTTTATCCAGTCTACCATTGATGGGCATTTAGGTTGATTCCATGTCTTTGCTATTATGAATAGTGTTGCAATGAATATGTGTGTGCATGTGTCTTTATGGTAGAATAATTTATATTCCTCTGGGTACATACCCAGTGATAGGATTGCTGGGTCAAGCGGTAGGTCTGGTTTTGGGTCTCTGAGGAATCACCACACTGTTTTCCATACTGGTTGATTTAATTTACACTCCCACCACAGTGTACAAGTGTTTCTTCTTCTCCACATCTTCACCAGCATCTGTTATTTTTTGACTTTTTATAGCCATTCTGACGGGTGCAAAATGGTATCTCATAGTGGATTTGATTTGCATTTCTCTACTGCTTAGTGATGTTGAGCTTTTTTTCATATGCTTGTTTGTCGCATGTATGTCTTCTTTTGAAGAGTGTCTGTTCATGTCCTCTGCCAACTTTTTAATGGGCTTGTTTTTCTCTTGTAAATGTGTTTAAGTTTCCTATAGATGCTGGATATTAGACCTTTGTCAACTGCATAGTTTGGAAATATTATCTCTCATTCTGTAGATTGTCTGGTTACTCTGTTGATAGTTCTTTTGCTGTGCAGAAGTTCTACAGTTTAGTTAGATCCCATTTGTCAATGTTTGCTGTTGTTATGACTGCTTTTTGTGTCTTTACCCATTCCTATGTCTCAAATGGTATTGCCTAGGTTGTCTTCCAGGATTTTTAAAGTTTTGAGTTTTACATGAAAGTCCTTAATCCATCTTGCATTGATTTTTGTATATGGTATAAGGAAGGCACCTAGCTTCAATCTTCTGCATATGGCTAGCCTATTATCCCAGCACCATTTATTAATAAGGTGTCAGCTTTGTCGAAGATCAGATAACCATAAGTGTACAGCCTTATTTCAGGGCTCTCTATTCTGTCCCATTGATATATGTATCTGTTTTTATACCAACACCATGCTGTTTTGGTGACTGTAACCTGTAGTATAGTTTGAAGTCTGTTAGTATGATACCCCCAGCTTTGTTCTTTTTACTTAGGCTTGCCTTGGCTATTCAGGCTCTTTTTTGGTTTCATATGAATTTTTAAATAGTTTTTTCTAGTTCCTTGAAGAACATCATTGGTAGTTTAATAGGAATATCCTTGAAACTATAAATTTCTTTGAGCAGTACGGCCATTTTAACTATATTGATTCTTCCTATCCATGAGTATGGAATGTTTTTCCATTTGTTTGTGTCAGCTCTGATTTCTTTGAGCAGTGTTTTGTAGTTCCCCTTGTAGAGATCATTCACCTCTCTGGTTTGCTGTATTCCTAGATACTTTTTTCTTTTTGTGGCAGTTTTGAATGGGATTGCATTCCTAATTTGGCTGTCCGCATCACTGTTGTTGGTGTATAGAAATGCTAATGATTTCTGTACATTAATTTTGTATCCTAAGACTTTGCTGAAGTTGTTTATCAGCTGAAGGAGCTTTTGGGCTGAGGCTATGGAGTCTTCTAGATATAGCATTGTGCCATCGGCTGACAGGGATAGTTTGACTTCCTCTCTTCCTGTTTGGATGGCCTTTCTTTCTTTCTCTTGCATGACTGCACTGGCCAGGACTTTCAATACTATGTTGAACAGGAGTGGTGAGAGAGGGTATCCTTGTTTTGTGCTGGTTTTCACAGGGAATGCTTCCAGCTTTTGCCCAAATAGCATGATGTTGGCTCTGGCTTTGTCATATGTAGCTCTTATTATTTTGAGGTATGTTCCTTCAATACCTCATTTGTTGAGAGTTTTTAACATAAAGGGGTATTGAATTTTATTGAAATATGCTTGTTTGTTGCATGCATAAGTTATTTCTTAGAACATTTACTAAAAAGGGCTTATAATTATGCATCCTTTTCATTTTCCTTTGAAATGTATATATAACTCCTACAACTCAGAAGTGTCTTTCTGAAGCAACTGAAGGACATGCCTTTGAAATGTAATCATCAGGAAGGATAAGACCCCTGTCTCTCAGTTTCTAAGAAAATAGAGACCTAACTTCAGTAACTGCCAGATAGCAGACACAGCTGGCCTAGATGCATTTATGTTGACCAATCTTTTGTCATTTTTTACTTCTCTGACTTTTCTTGACCCTCTGTTCATGGGTCCCTCATTTTCCCTTTAAAACACCCAGTCACCTCTGCACAAATAAAAGTGGAACTCAGCTGTTTCCCTTACTATCAGTAATTACTGAATAAAATCTGTTTTCAATGTTTTAACTAATGTCCTGTTGGGTTTATCTTTGGCAGCCCACGTGACAAGGAACTGAGGGCATCAGCCTTTGGCCAACAACCAGCAAGAAACACAAGCCCTCAGTCCAACTGCGGCAAAGAACTGAATCCCTCCAACAATAAAAGAGCTTGAAATTGGCTCCTTCTCTAGTTGAGCCTTCAGATGGGACAGTAGCCCTGACCAACACCTTGAGTGCAGCCTTGTAAACGACTCTATAGCAGAGGACCTGACTAAGCTGTGCCTAGATTCCTAACTGACATTTGTTATTTTTAACTGCTAAATTTATGGTTATTTTTCATGCAGAAATATGTGGTTATTTGCTATGCAGAAAATAATACATTTTTCCTCCCTGAAAGCTTTGTTTTTTTTTCTTTGATATTCTAGTTTTAATTTCTTAAGGCATTTTTTTTTTTCTTATTTCTCTTACTTGGTACCTTTAGGACACGCTTTAACTGACATCTTTCTGTTTTCTTTAATTCTGGGAAAAAAAGCTTTCAGATTTAAAAAATATTTGTTTTAATTTCTGTCCTTCTGCAATCCTATTTTCCAGATATTGAAACTTCTACTTTTATATTACACAAATTTTAACTTTTATTTTTATATTTGCTCTCTTTTTATCCTTTCCTACTGCCTTCCAACATTTTCTTTACTCTCTTCTATCAGTTTCCTAATTCTTTATTCAGCTGCATGCATTCAACTATTTATCTCATCTAGTGTGCTTATTTTGGTTCATATTTGGTTTCACTCTCATCCCCCAAATATGTTCATTTTTTTCTGATTTTCACTGATATACAGAAGTATATCTGTGGGGGATATGTTTCAAGACTCCCAGTGAATGCTTAAAACCATGAATAGTACCAGACTGAATATGTGCTACATATTTTTTCTTATACATACATACCTATAATAAAGTTTAATTTATAATTTAGGCATAGTAAGAGATTAATAACAACTAATAATAAAAATAGAACAACATGCTAGCATCACTACTCATGTACTTTGGGCCATTTTTAAGTAAATAAGGGTTACTTGAACATAAACATTGTGATACCATGACAGTGGATCTGAAAACCAACATAGCACCTAAGTAACTAACAGGTGGGGATATGCTAGAGAAAGGGATGACTCACACCCTGGTGGGCAAAAAAGGACAGCTCAAGATTTCATCATGCTACCCAGAATGGCACACAAGTTAATACTTGTGAATTTCTGGAATTTTCATGTAATATTTTGGAACTATGGTTGACCATGGGTAAGTGAAACCACAAAAAACAAAACTGGATAAGCAGGGTCTACTGTAGTTTTCTATTACTTTAATTTTCCATGTAACTTGATTGTACGTTTAACATTTCTGATCTGTTTTGTAATGCTAATTTAGTAATAGGTCATTTCATTTCTAAATATGTCTTTAAATGAGTATTTATTACCTGAATTGCGAGGTGATGCGCACGAGTAGTCCCAGCTACTCGGGAGGCTGAAGTAGGAGAATCGCTTGAACCTGAGAGGCGAAGGTTGCAGTGAACTGAGATCACGCCACTGCACTCCAGCCTGGGCGACACAGCGAGACTCTGTCTCAACAACAACAACAACCACAAAAAAAAAAAAAAGAAAGAAAGAAAGAAAAGAAAGAAAGATATTTAAGCCTCAGTCTGCATTCCCCAATGAATTTAGAAGAAAACGTGTATGTCCCAAAGAATTCAAAGAAGCACTGCTGATCATACCAGTTACCTTCCACTCCAGAAGGCATTTTCCATGGTTAGAGTTATATTTAAATTGTAGTGCAAGACCTCACTGATAAAAGTCAAGTTACCTATTTATAATGTACCATCCAGGGCAGTTTTGTGGGAAGGATGGAGTAGTGACTTCCCAACTTTGGCTGGTAATACTGCATCTATTTTCATCAGTGCCTTACCTTAGCATGAGTTTCTCCTGCCTTGACTTTATCCTGTTTATACCAGGAGCTTGGCTATTGCTACAGGTTTATTTTCAAAGGACAATTAATGATCATACCTGTTACAACGAAAAATTCAAATAATTTCCTCCACCCTCTGCTGCCCGTGCTGGTCCTTGGCTTTAGCCTGTAACAGTCTATACACTCACATACCAGTTCTGAAAATTTCCTACAGATCGGAATTTTCACAGCTGCTTTGTGTGTGTGTGTGTGTGTGTGTGTGTGTGTGTGTGTGTGTGTGTGTGGTGGTTGTTGCTGTTAATTCCTAAAAATCTAAACTTCCTTTTCTTTTTTTATTTATCTGGGTGTCAGCAGTCTGTACTAGTTCAACATCTTGATTAGAATCAAGGATTTTGGCTGGGCACAGTGGCTTAAAAGTGCCTGTAATCCCAGCACTTTTGGATGCCAAGGCAGGCAGATTGAGGTCAGGAGTTAGACACCAACCTAGCCAACATGGTGAAACCCTGTCTCTATTAAAAATACAAAAAATGAGCCAGGCATGGTAGTGTGCGCCTGTAATCCCAGCTACTCAGGAGACTGAGGCACGAGAATCGCTTGAATCCAGGAGGCGGAGGTTGCAGTGAGCTGAAATCATACCACTGCACTCCAGCCTGGCATAACAGACTGAGACCCTGTCTAAAAAGAAAAAAAAAAAAGAAAGAAAGAAAAAAGGAAAAGAATCAAGGATTTTGATCCTTATCATAAAAGCAATGGGGAAACTGATTTTTTTTTTTTTAATGCAGTGAGATGACACCATCAGATTTGTGTTTCCATATGGTATCTCTGGCTGCAGCATTTAGAGGAATACAAGAGTGGATATGAGGCTCATGCCTGTAATCTCAGCACTTTAGGAGGCTGAGGTGGGTGGATCATGAGGTCAGGAGATCAAGACCATCCTGGTTAACATGGTGAAACCCTGTCTCTAATAAAAATACAAAAAATTAGCCAGGTGTGGTGGCGGGCACCTGTAGTCCCAGCTACTCGGGAGGCTGAGGCAGGAGAGTAGCTTGAACCCGGGAGGCGGAGCTTGCAGTCAGCTGAGATTGCACCACTGCACTCCAGCCTGAGCGACAGCGAGACTCCCTCTAAAAAAAAAAAAAAAGTGGATATAAGGATATCAGTTAAAGCTTCACTAGAGTAAGTAAGCTTGCTCTATAGTAGTAGTAATAGAAATATAAAGCAGACTTGTAAGATAAGTAGAAGATAAAATCTGCAAAAGTTGGTGAATTATATATTTTGGAATAAAAAGAGGAAAGTGTTAAGGATGACACTGGAATTTTGGCAACTTTAATAGAAGGCAGTTTTTTCTTTCTTTCTTTCTAGAGATAGTACTGATAAAAGAAAATGTGTAGTGCGGGGAAGAGAAGCAAGTCAGAAATGTGGTTTCGAACACGTTTCATTTAAAGGGGCTTTTAACATAGCAAAAAGGATATCTAAACAATTCACTTGAACATCCAGGTACAGATCTCAGAGAAATCAGAACTGTGAACATAAATTTATGAGTCACACAGCAGCATAATGCAGTAGTAAACTACATGGTGTGTTCAGCCAGACAACCTGGATTTGGAGCCTGACTCCATCACTCACAAGCTCTATGACCTCTAAAAACTTGTTCACCCTCTCTGAGCATCCGTTTCTTCATCTGCATATAATCATTCTTTTATTAGTTGTTAGGAGTAAATTAATTTTGTAAAACACTTAAATCAGTGCCAAGGACACATATGTGTTTAGTGGTAAAATAATGGGTGGATGTGGTAATTCAAGCCAGGAGTATGAATAAAACCACTAATTGAGACAAGACAGTTTGAAAACATTAAGAGAATCAGTGATTAAGATGTAAGGAACTCCCTTGAAAAGGGAGAGATCTTCAAAAGAGATTGAGAAGCTGTAGACAAAAAAGTAGGAGCAAAACCAGGAAAGTATATTGCCAATGGCGTCAAGATGAGGGAATAATTAATAGTGCTGAGAGGAAAAATTTTGAAATAGTGTGAGATAAAGAGCATCAACTGCAATGGATAGCTGAATAAATGACTGAATGAATACAACGGATGTTCTGATGCAACTCCAAGATCTCCCTTCAGAAACGAAGGTCTATGACAATAAGTGATAGTTTCGATGAACGTGGGCTGGAGGAAAGCGTTACGTAAGTCTAGAGGCAAAGCTTCAGGAAAGAGGAGTAAATGGGAAACCTTCAGAGAAACAGCAACAAAAATCGCTGGCCACAGGCAGGCCTTTGAAGTTTTCTCAGGCCACAAGTGTATGATTCCAAAAAAGCCCGCCGATGTCTTTTAATGCACCGACGGGAGAGAAAAACAAACTAGCGGCGAGCACAAAAGCGGAAAATTTAAGATTGACCCCGGAAACATTTTATTTTGCGTAGGTGTCCGGAGAGCTTTCTTTTGCGATTTGTTCCTTGATCCGGAAGAAAAGATAGCAAACATCACTTGCCATTGGATTGAATCATAAGGGTTGGGCTTTAGCGAGCCAGTCACCTTGGCAAACGGACGTGACGACCCCGGAAGACGCCCGACCGAGCTTTTCTCCAGCTATCGGCTTCAGTGGGCGGGGCAGCAGAGCCAGTCTGACGCAGTCTTCAGCACTGACCAGGCCCCGTTGGGGGCGGTGCCACCAAGGCCACGCCCCCTGCGCCTGCTCCGGCGGGGTCTGGAGCGTTGTCGTAGGCTCTGGGGGCGGAGACTCACGCCGATTCTCTCTGAGCGTAGGGCTGTGAGGGCGCAGTCCACCGCCAGGAGCCTTCCGGTTTCTCGGTGGCTGCGCGACCTCGCTCCGGAGCTTGGGGATACACCCTCTGGAGAGCCCGGTGTCGCTCTCCGTTAAGGTCGAACCCCTCACAGTTGCTGCGGGCAACTGCTGCCCAACATTCCCTCGCTTTGGTTCTCGCCCCATTGAAAAACTCGGCCCCACGCTTCCCACTTTCCTGGCTGAGGTGTCCCCTTTCTCCCCACTAAAATGTCAAATAACCTACGGAGGGTCTTCCTGAAACCCGCAGAGGAAAATTCAGGCAGCGCCTCGCGTTGGTAAGTACCAGTTTCGAATCCTCCCCACGCCTGCCCCCCTGTCCGTCTTTGGGATGTGGAGTCAGCCGTCGTTTCCGGACGCTGTGTAGTATGAGAGGAGTTGGAGCCCGCAGAGTGCGCCACTCAGGCGGGAAGCGCTCGTCACCGGGTCGCTTAAAGCCCATAGAGCGCCTTCCTCTGGGAAATGTAAAACCTCTTTTAGAGTCAGACACAGCCCCTCCCCGGCTCCGCGGGACTCCAGCGTCTCAAGTTTAATAGGCGGACGGAGTAGATCTCCACGGGAGATGAAAACCAAGATGGCCGACGCTCTTATGTGACTCAAACCTTCTGGAAGATTCTCACGCACACGCAGAAACGCGGCAGTCAGCGCGGATTAGCAAGTGCAGCCCTGGTGGCGCTGGACCTTCAGTGAAAATAGTTACATTTTAATAGTGAGACAGAAAGGGTGTGTGATTGAAGAAAAATGGCTTTAGAACAAGGAGATTGAATATTTAAAATTTCAAGTAATAGCTTTATGTGAAGAGAGAGAAGTAAGAATGGAGAAATCCTCGTGTAAAGGCAATCCTTTTGAACAGCGTTTTTGAAGTGGATAGTAATGAAGCGCCATTTCATTGGCTATTTATATTTGGCATGAGGAGAGTCCAGTATTTCTGAGGAAGATATTCTTGTAAAGTTAGAAAATAGATGATCAGTAACTTAGTTTTTTTTTGTTGTTTTTTTTAATTGTATTAAGAGGAAATGAATCGGAAACAGAATGTTAGCTAAAGCAGAATGTTTTCACTTGTACTCTCACATGGTTAGTAGATTAAGTGATAAGGAAAAAATAGGGTCTGGAGACTCTAATAAGAAAATGAAGAACTAAGATGCAAAACTCGTGGAAGAGCATTTTCGTTTGAAGAAAATCAGGCTACCTGGGATTAATCTCAGCTTTGCTAGTTAGCATTTGTGAGGCCAGGTGCCTGTTTCCAGTCTGTAAATAATAGCACTTAGAATATTTTAAAGATTAGGAGAATGAAATAATGTAAAATACCTCATGTAGGAAAATTGTAAAGCACAATATAAATGTTAGCTGTTACTATTATAAGCATACAACTTTAATTCTGCACAGATTTTAGCCCAGGAAGTAGTTTTGTTTAATTACAAATAGATAGAAAACTTGATTGCAATAAAGACCGAAAGTAATGTTTGTTCCTTGAAAGCAGTATTATAAAAGGAAATGGTCACTAATAGTAATGAGCCAAAATTCTATTGAAGAACTGTCAAGAAAGAACCATTGTATTTCAAATCATAAAGAGCCATTTTGGTATACTTGTGTGTTTTTTTTCTTTTTTTTTTTTAATTTGTGGTGGAAGTTTGGGGGAAGGGGCAGAGAGTGCCCTGTGTAGATATTAAAAAGTAGAATTACTTTTTAATGATTAATTTCTGCTGCCTTATTTTAGTACCCTGAATAATGACCTCTGACTTAGCTTAATTTATAGAAAATTTGTTTTTCGATTTCATTTTTAAATATAAAAATCAAGATAAACAACTGTGTGTGTGTGTGTGTGTACCCTTAACTCTGTTATCCAATTGCTAATCCTTTTGGGGATTTGGAGATTTTAAAATTACAGTTACATTCATAAGTCATTTTGAGTTCATTAACTCATTGATTTATACGTTGTTTTTATTATCTTTGAATGTATTTATTTAAATCATTGAGGTTTTACATCATATATTTGGGACATTTACCAGATGACTTTCAGAAGCTTCGACATTTACTTTGGTTAATAGTTGCATATTTGATTCCATTCTGTTTTGTAAGTAACAAAACATCCAAATGTAATTTTGTAAATAATGTTAACATCAGCCCTTTTAGTTTATTGAAAGCTTAGTTTTCTTATTTTTCTGGTAACATGTTTGATGGTACTAAGTATTTATTTTTATAACTTAAGTGACTATGATTTTCTTCTTATTTGTAGCTTAATTTTTTCCTAAGTTACCGCTTTATAAAAATTTTTCAGTAGCATAATACAAAATTGTATATGGTTATATATTGTTTGAAGTATCTCTAATTCATCAGAGCATAAAATGTAAAACCCAAATTTAATCTTAGAGTACAAAGGAAAAATCTGGAAGATATTTGTGATACTATGCATTTAATTTATGTTGATTTGGGTTTTATTGTCAAAGAACAAAGTAGGAGTCAGAATGCTATAGTGGAAAGAACCTTTTAAGTCATAGAGACTTGGGTTCATATCCTAGCTTACCACTTATTATCAATACAGTTTAAACATTTGATGACAAAACATTCATTTAGTACCTACTATGTATGTGGTAGACTGTGCTAAATGGGAAGACTGATTAAATAAAAGGATATGGGCTGTTTCCAGGGAAGACTTTACAGTCATGGTGGAGGAGGAGGAATGATAGAGTTGATGTTGATGTAGTAAAGGAAGAGAGTAGAGGAAGGGAGTTGGAGGAAAGATTCCAAGAACAGCTGAGTTGGGAAACTTAAGTATCAGCCATTCAGTTAAAGATGAATGTAGGATATATGTATGCAGAGAACTGGTAAATAAAGGACCTGTGTGGTTTATGACTGATACTTGTTGCTTAATTTTGTACAAGTAGGATAGATAGATAGCTCTTAAGGGTTCTGTTTGCCCTGCTAAGGAAATTAGACTTCATCTATTGGAAATTGTTCAGAGTATTTTAAGAAAAAGACTGACATAGGTGTGCATTTTAGATAACTGTTGGCAGTGTGGATTTGAGGGTGAGTGATCTACATATAAGGATCCTATTTCAGTTGTCTTTTCAGAAATTCTGAGGGCCTGAACTAGCTGATGCAGTACCATAGGGGTTGAATTCAAAGAAATATAGAAGGGAAAATAGACCGACTTTGTTAATGAATTGGCAGGAAGAAAGGCGGATCAGTTATGATGCCGGTTTTCTGGATGGATATTGGTAAATAAACTGAGATGAGGCACACATCAAGAAAGCAGTCAGATATTTGGATATGAAACTCAGGCTGAGTCAGAGCTGAGACTAGAGATTTGGGAAGCATCACGTTAGAGGTACTATAATGAAAGCCTGTGGTTATATATCCTACAATAATAAGAATTAAGACATCATGTGATTGGCCATTGGCAGCTGTCTTCCCATAAATGGAGAGCTAAACTTAAGTGTTCTCAGCATGGGGTTTGGTTTGATTGGAGTGATGATGCTTCATTGTCAGTTCAGTATGCATTTTGTTGTACAGTGTACAACAAAATGCATTAGTCTATTTTTTTTTCTTTTGTGATTTGAGTGTGTCTGTGTATGTGTGTGTGAGGGAGAGACAGACACATACTATACAGTCTAAATGAAATCTGTCATTAATCTCTGTTTATACATTTGAATTTTTTGGACCCTGTTATCATGGGGGTATGCTAAAGTAAATACAGAAAGTAGATAAGCTTTCTCAAGGGGAGTGTGTAATTCTAAGTAAGTTATTAAATATTTCTAAATCTCCATTTTCTCAAGTATAAAATGGGAATGGCAGTTCATAACTTGCTTGACTGTTTATTAGGATTAGAGTTAGTAACAACTGTTATATCTATCATGTACGCAATACATGGTACATATTATTGGATAGATAACTATGTTACGTACTTACATATGTTATGTTCTATACGTACATAATATTATGTCATAGATAGTAAGATGGAAAAGGATTTCCTAGCAGTTGAAAAAAACGTATTTTGTAAAAAAATGTTCATCAGCCTTCAACATTTTTATTAGTCTATTTCTTTTTTTTTTTTTTTAGACGGAGTCTCACTGTCACCCAGGCTAGAGTGCAGTGGCGCCATCTCGGCTCACTCCAAGTTCCGCCTCCCAGGTTCCCACCATTCTCCTGCCTCAGCCTCCCGAGTAGCTGGGACTACAGGCTCCCGCCACCTCGCCCGGCTAGTTTTTTGTATTTTTTAGTAGAGATGGGGTTTCACCTTGTTAGCCAGGATGGTCTCGATCTCCTGACCTCGTGATCCACCTGTCTCGGTCTCCCAAAGTGCTGGGATTACAGGCTTGAGCCACCGTGCCTGGCCTATTAGTCTATTTCTAATATGTGAATGCTTCATATCAATATTAGAATAGTAAAAAATGTCAGAAGTTATATAACATTACCAGTATGTTTAATGTGCCTTTTTATTAAATTTCTCGTTACCTTTTTTTTTTTTTGAGATGGAGTCTTGCTCTGTCGCCAGACTGGAGTGCAGTGGTGCAATCTGGGCTCACTGCAACCTCCACCTCCCAGGTTCAAGTGATTCTCCTGCCTCAGCCTCCCAAGTACCTGGGACTACAGGCATGTGCCACCACACCCAGCTAATTTTTGTATTTTTAGTAGAGATGGGGTTTCACCATGTTGGCCAGGATGGTCTCGATCTCTAGACCTCGTGATCTGCCCGCCTTGGCCTCCCAAGGTTCTGGGATTGCAGGGATGAGCCACTACACCCCGCCAAATTACTCGTTACATTTTTAAAAGACCTTACCTTACCTTATTCTCAGAGACCAATTGCGTATTTTAATGGAAGATAACTATTATGTTCCCAGGCAGTTATTTCATTTACTACTCCTAGTAAGCTTTATTTTCCCCTATTTAACAAATGAAGACACAGATTCAAAGAGGATAAGTAAATTTTCTAGTCAACTTGTAATTATAAGAACCAGAATTAGAAGCCCATAATCTTTCTAATATGTTCCTCTTTGCTCTTTTAAACTGTTAAACTGTATTATTTTTCAAATGTAGTTTCTCAGTTTGAACACCAGCTGGTTTAAAGTAATTACCTTAAAGTAATTAGGTGACCAAACTAGAAAATGGGATGCAGAATCTGGTTCTACTTTTAGTTCTGACATTAATCTGCAGAATATGATCTTTCAGAAAACAGAATCTTCATAGGGTTTTAATTATTTAATCTCTTCAATGGAAGGCTCTTAGATATGAAAAACTGTATATTGATAGAAGGAGTACATATTTCATCATGAGTTATTACTTCTTAGCATTCTGCATTTCAGATTAATTTTTAGAACTCATTACATTTTGTTGCCAAGAAATCATGGACTTTTTAAAAAATTATAGCTCATAGGACTCAATTCAGCTAACATTATTGTGTGCAATTTCCAGTTTCTGGATTAGATGTAGAGTATATTGATATGAATAGTATAATCTACCCTACAGGAATTTATGGTCTGTGGTAGATTATGTGAATCTCACTGATAAACACTGACATGAAAGAAGCTTAATTTTTCTTCCTTTTTTTTTATCTTTTGGAGGAAAAATAGAGGAAAAGAGAGGGAAAAATGTAGTGATCAGATTGGAAAATAGCTCATACGATATAGTTTTTTTATAAAGCAGAAATATAGAGGTCATATAAAATACTATGCTTGGTATTGGAAGGATAATTGCAAAATAAATTATAAAGCTTCTCACCTTAAGGAGTTTCAGTCTTATTGAATGAAACAATACTTTACTCATTTTTTAAAATTAGCTAATAGATTAAAGTCAATAAAGAAAGCATTATGTAATTTCCAACATTAGTGGCACGAATGGGAGTGCATTCGGAATTCCAAGTTGGAAAAAATTAAACTGGAGTGACTGGCAGATACTTTATGAAAAAGGTAGAATTGGAAACTAATTTTATATTGTTGGAGAAGAAAAATAATAATACTTTGAGTAAATAATGTAATGTACATGGCATATTTCAGAATAGCAAAGAGATCTCTCTGGTAAGAGCAGAGATTTCACATTGAGAAGTTGTGGGTGGTATTGTTGTAGAGATTGGTTGGAGCTAGATTGTAGATGATTTTTGTGTCCAGCTGAATTGGCAATGATGAATACTAAAACTTTGAACAGGAGGTAACAGGATGAAAACAATTTTAATCTACCAGAGATGCATAATATTCAATAGTGGCTGCAATCAGAAAAACTAAACATCAGCAAAATACTGTAGGGATGAGAATGATGAGTGCTAGACACATCTGATGAGGATCTCATGTAGATGGTGGAAGTCACAATGATGAAGAAAGAAAAGATGGATGAAATGAGTTAAAAAGAAAACCTTATAGACTTGATGATTCAGTATGTATCTATTAAATGTTTACCTTTTGTAAGCATATGTGCAAGGTTCTGTGGATGAATTTAAATAAAAATGATAAAAGACAAATCAGCAATGACTAGGTGATTTAAAACCTATATGATGTGAAAAATACTGGTGCTGCCACATGATTGAATGGTAGGAGAGACTACTAGTTTTCAATAGAGTAATTTTGACTTCCTGGGTTTAAAGTGATGGTATTAAAATGTTTGGTAAGACATCGCAAATACAGAACTGATGTCAATTCCAGTAGGGGACAGGAATAAAAGGATATAACTATGGGAGTCATTATTCCAAAGAAGATAGTTGAAAATAGTTGAAGCCGTGAGAATTGTTGCAGTCTTTAAGGAAGAATGTCTTGAAGGAGAAAAACAGGATCAAGAATTGTACTTTGTGGTTTGTGGAATAGTTACAGGAGAATGCTTAGAATGCAGAAAATGAGTAAGGGAGCATTAAGAAAGTCAACAGAAACAGAAATTTTACACAGTGGAAACCATGATAGGAAAGAGGATCAATATGGAGGGATAATTAGTTGCAACAGAGAGTACCTAGGGAATGAAGATAAAGACATATTTAACTGTGAGAACATTTGTGGTAATCTTTGAGAATGAAGTTTTAGTAGAATAATAGGAAAGAAAATAGACTACAGAAGAAAGTAGGCTTCAAAATAACTTTCTGGCATATCACTTAATTGCGGCTTGTTAACACCATCTACCAGCTTCCTGTCGCTGAACTTGGCACTTAATTCACCATCTTCCCTGTAATCCTATGTGATTTCAGTATGCATATGGATAATCTCTTTGTCGCCTCATCTTTATTACAGAGATCTTTCCCCCAGTGATCTTATTCTCTGTTCTGCTGCACCTATCTACTTTTGTAGTCCTTATTCTTAGATGAAATTGCTGCATCTACAAAATTGTTTCACGCATCCTGTTTTCTAAATGCCAGTTCCTGTATTTCTAGCTGACTTGTTTAACTGTTCCTACTTTAACTGTTAACTTTATCTGGCCCTAAAGACCAATAATCCCTTTATTTTATCCGTATACTTTAGCCTTTTATTCTCTCATTTTCTTCCTATCCAGTTTAGATTCTGTGTTTCATTTTAATAACTCTTATCAATACCTTAAATTCTTTTGCTCTTCTTTGATCTTTGTTGCACCTTCCTGATGCCACCCCAACCCTAGATGAACTCGATATGCTTTCTGTTTATCTGTGCTTGGTGTGACAAGGAAAGCCTCGAGTACAGATTAGTACCACTGTAAATTCATAACCACTAGCTGTCTCCCCATGCCATCAGTACATCCTGGCAACTCTAATCTTCTGTGGTCAGTTTACTCCCTCACGAAGACTGTTTCAGATCTTTGATTCTCCTCAAATCTTTCCATATTTTTGCTCTTACTTTTAGCAGATGATGTCATGTGATTTTTCATAAAGAAAATACAACCCTTTAAATGAGAATTACCTCAGCCTTCTAACCCTAAAGTTGTATGCTTACCTGAAAATGCACCTAACCGCCCCTCCAGTGTTCAGTGGAGGGAGATAGGTCTCCAGCTCTCTTTAAGTTTCAGTCCCTCCAGCTGTCTCTCTGGTTTCCATTTCCTACCTCCTTCTCATTGTGTATCCCTTTTGTTCCTTTATCACCAGTTTCTTCCCTTAACTGGCTCACTTGAGTATTTACATTTGTTCTGGTTTGTCTAACCTTAAACAAAGTAAAAGGAAAGATCCCTTCTTTGATACCATTTATTCCTGTAACTTCCTGCCAGTCTTTCTCTTCCCCTTGACAGTCAAAGTTTCAAAAGAGTTGTCTACTTGCTTTCTTCATATCCACTCCTCAGCAACTGCTTTCCCCTACCACACTGCTCTTACTAAAGCCATCAGTGATCTTCACAGCACTATTTTAGGTGTACATTTTTAATCCTCATCCTATTTGGCATCTCAGAAACTTTTAGTATAATTGCCCAATTTTCTTAAAATCCTCTCTTCCTTTGGCTTAACATTGCATCAGAAGCAATGGTTTTCTTCCTACAACTCTAAGAATAATAGAAAGCCACTGCAATGTTTTAAGCAGGGAAAGATCAGTTTTAGTGTGCTGAGTAAATTGAAAAGTAGAAAATATGATTGAAGAAAAAAATCAGTCATGAAGCTATTGTAGTATTCTAAGCCAGAGATGATGTTTGCTTGGAGTAGAGTTGATTCGGAGAGAATTGAACAGATCAAAGGAAATTTAGGAGACAATATCAACAGGATTTTGTGATCACTGAATATAGAGAATAAGAAAGGAGCATTTACCTATTCTGGCTTAAGGCATCTAAGGTAGATGAGATGCTGTTTAGCAAAGAAAACCCTGCAGAAGATGGAATTTGGGGGATTAGGATGGGCAGAGATCTGGCCATGTTGAATTTTAGGAATGTTTGAGATTCTGAGTGAAAATGTTAAAAGGGAATTTGGATGTATAAGCCTACATTTCAAAGAAGCCACAGATAGAAATATTGAAATTGTTGATATGTAAGTGATAATTTAATTGAAGTTATGCATTGAGAAGAAAGCATCTAAGGAAAGCGTACAGAATAGGAAGAGAAGGATTCTTTCTAAGCTTTGGTAAACTCCCAACATTTGAAAGTTGATTCAAAAGTATGAGTCGGCAAAGAAGACTGAGGAGCCACTACAGAGGCTACTGTTACTCTTTTGATTTTTAAAAATCAAGTAAAATATAAGAATCCACAAAAACAGAGTGAGCCAGATTAGGCCCAGAGGCTACAGCTTACTGATCCTTTTTTCCTAATGAGCCTGGTGCTTAAATTATAACAGACACTTGGTAACTTTTTGTGTAATGACTTAATATTGAATATGTCCTTATCCAGGTCAAATGTGCTTTTCTTGTGGTACAGGGAGGTAATAAAGGTAGATTTTTCCTCTTAAAGCCCTGAAAGCAAGAATTCATCCTTTTCTTAGGGTTTATTCTCTTTAGAAGTTAACTTTTAATTTATTAAAAGTCAGTGTATGACCAGCCTGGGCAACATAGCAAAACTTTGCCTCTATAAAAAATTAGCTGGGTTTGGTGGCATGCATCTGTAGTCTCAGCTACTTGAGAAGCTGAGGTAGAAGGATGGTTTGAGCCCAGGAGGCAGAGATTGCAGTGAGCTGAGATTGTATACTTACACTCCAGTCTGGATGACAGAGCCGGGCCCTGTCTCAACAACAACAACAACAAAAGGTCAATGTAATATTTTGACCCATTCTCAAGTGTCCAAAAGACAGTTTTACATTTTTGTAAGGACATAATAATGTTATTCATGCTGCAGAAAGGTAAACCAACATTTCTACGGATACATAGAATTTTGGGTATTAATTTTTATTAATACCTGAGAGTTTTAAAAACATACCTTTATGCTTTTGAGAATCCTAATTATTATCATTATTATTTGCCCTTGAACTTTTTTATTTATTCAATCTTAGTTATCTAAGACCATGCTAGGTCTATGGGATATGGACACTGCACTCATATTGCTAGAATTTAACATGAGAGACAGTCTATAGACAAACATGTTAATATATGATGACAATCTATGATATATACCATGAAGGAAGCTAACAAGTGTGATGTTATAGATTAATTATGAAGGAAGGAGAAGGATAAAGTGATCAGAAAATGTATCTCTTGAGAAATATCATTTATGCCAAGATTTGAGCTATGTGAAGAGTTGAGTTGGGTGAGGAGTACCTAGGTAGAGTGATAGTATGTGTGATGGCCCTGAATCCCATGAAAGCTCAATATTTCCCAGGAGCTGAAAGATGTTTTAGATATAAATAAGGTAATGTATCTACATTCAAGTAATCTCCAAATAACTAATTATGCAAACAGAGATTAGTATATGTTGACTTTTCTTAAAATTAGACAATCTGTACTAAGAAATAGTTCAAGGCATGGGGGTCAGAATTGATTCAGTTTAAAAAAAAAAATGATTTCCAGTCTTTTCCACATTGATTGGAAATCATTCAGCTGAAATTGCAGTGGTATTATATGTGTGGGTTGACAATTGACTAATATAAATAATTGCTATACCAAGGACTGTTTAGCACTAAACCTTAAATGTGCTGAAACAGTAATCAGAAGAAAATGATTCCTACATAAACAGTTCAGTGAAGTCTATAGTACAAAAATGTGGCAAACTAAGGTAACACCGTGAGAGAGAGCTTAGGCAAAAGAAGAACGGCTAGCAGAACTTGTGAGTTATTGAAGGAAGAAGACAGAACAGATTGAGGGGGAAAAGATTGAGAGAAATGGAATAAGAGTAAAGGGAGAGGGAATGAGAATCTTCAGTTAGAGTAGAGGAGGAGGACAAGAGGAAAGAATTCAGGGAAAGGGGGAAGGGAAGATGCTAATATTTTTAAGAGGGGCTTACTTTAGTAGCATAATTTTATATAGGGCAAAACCTTAGAAATGTCTACTTTTAGTCTTAGGAATAAATGTTATTATCTCATACCCATTGCCTAATATAAGAAGCTGACTATAGCATTATCTCTTCTACTTCAAAATACTTGTTTTGCAGTCTTTCACTTTAAAAACTCAAAATGGAAGATTATATACTTTATATTTTAATATTTAAAAATAATATTTACAAATATATATTTTTAAATAAAATGTATATACCATGTAGTATGTTTGTATTTATTTACTCAATGTTCTTTTAAGTGTTTCAGGCTGCATGTACCAAGTAGTTCAGACGATTGGCTCGGATGGAAAAAATCTTCTGCAATTACTTCCAATTCCTAAGTCTTCTGGAAATCTTATACCACTAGTTCAATCTTCAGTCATGTCTGATGCTTTGAAAGGGAATACAGGAAAACCAGTTCAAGTTACTTTTCAGACTCAGATTTCCAGCTCTTCCACAAGTGCGTCCGTTCAATTGCCCATTTTTCAACCAGCCAGTTCTTCAAACTATTTTCTTACAAGAACAGTAGATACATCAGAAAAAGGTAGAGTTACTTCTGTGGGAACTGGAAATTTTTCTTCATCAGTTTCTAAAGTTCAGAGTCATGGTGTGAAAATTGATGGACTCACCATGCAAACATTTGCTGTTCCTCCCTCAACACAAAAAGACTCATCTTTTATTGTAGTTAATACCCAGAGTCTTCCAGTGACTGTGAAGTCTCCAGTTTTGCCTTCTGGGCATCATTTACAGATTCCAGCCCATGCTGAAGTGAAATCTGTACCAGCGTCATCATTGCCTCCTTCAGTGCAGCAAAAAATACTTGCAACTGCCACCACCAGTACCTCAGGAATGGTTGAGGCCTCCCAAATGCCAACTGTCATTTATGTATCTCCTGTAAATACAGTGAAAAATGTAGTTACCAAGAACTTTCAAAACATTTACCCAAAACCTGTTACAGAAATAGCAAAGCCAGTAATACTAAATACCACACAAATTCCAAAGAATGTTGCTACAGAGACAAAATTGAAAGGTGGTCAGCATTCTCAAGCAGCTCCAGTGAAATGGATTTTCCAAGATAATCTACAACCTTTTACGCCATCTCTTGTTCCTGTTAAGTCTTCAAATAATGTGGCTTCAAAGATTTTAAAAACTTTCGTAGATAGGAAAAATTTGGGAGATAATACTATAAATATGCCATCATTGAGTACCATCGATCGTAGTGGGACACAATCCAAAAATATGCCTATTAAAGATAATGCTTTGGTTATGTTTAATGGGAAAGTCTATCTGTTGGCTAAAAAGGGGACAGATGTTCTGCCATCACAAATTGACAAACAGAATTCTGTTTCTCCTGATACTCCAGTAAGAAAAGACACGTTACAGATAGTGAGTTCAAGTCCAGTCACAGAAATATCCAGAGAGGTTGTAAATATTGTTTTGGCTAAAAGTAAATCTTCCCAGATGGAGACAAAATCACTTTCCAATACCCAGCTTGCTTCCATGGCCAATGTAAGGGCAGAGAAGAATAAAGTGGAGAAACCATCTCCTTCTACCACAAATCCACATATGAACCAATTCAGTAACTACTTAAAACAGAGTAAGACTTTATTCACAAATCCAATCTTTCCAGATGGATTTAGTACAGGACACAATGCCCCCAGAAAAGGAAGTATCCTCCAGAGCATAGAGAAAATAAGTTCCTCTGTTGATGCAACAACTGTTACTTCACAACAGTGTGTTTTCAGAGACCAAGAACCAAAGGTAATTTTCCCATGTCAGGGTGCTCTTTTTATATATCTATATAGAAAAGTTTGTTTTCTTAATTCTCAAAGTTATCTATGATAACGTCTTTCCCCCACTGCCAACCTTATCACACACAGACTGTACACATATGAGTATTTAATTTCAAAACTTCCATCTGAGCAAATTTGAGGAGGAGTACAATTGGGTACAATCTTGTACAAAGGAGTACAATCTTTCTCTTGAATCACTTGGCATGCCAAATCTTTAAAACAAAAAAAATCACAGAGCAAAAAAGTTCAGAAGAGTTGGGGAAGGATAATGTGAATTCAAAGCTTAGTGAAAATGTGTGAGTATATGTATATACGTACGTGTATGTATGTATGTTCATATATAATAGCCTTTCTAGTATATGAGGAGATAGTATGCATGTAAAAGAGTTGGTTTCGGGGTTTTGTGGGGTTTTTTTGTGGTAGTGGTGGTATACTATGGAAAAGGTGAGACAGGGCTAATCAATACCTTTCAGTAATTTGTGGAAATAAGATTACATCAGCATCTTTGATGAGTTTATTTATTTTTTGGTAGACAAATTTCATTTTTCTTTTTATTAGCTCTTTGTGACTCCTCAGCCAGTTACCCAACATGCTCACATAGTTACCTTTATGTTCAACCTAAGGTTTGTCTGTCTGTGTGCTCACTAGATATTTGTACCCACCTTTTCCTTGCTTACTTAGAGGTCTACTCAATAATGTCAGCATTTCTCCCCTTCAGTACAGAATTCATTGAACTCCAGAGATGTAATGGAGGTAAATTCTGATTGTTAAATACAAGATTGATTAAAGGCATGTGTGACTTTTCCAGAAGACTACAATTTCTAAATAATGTCATATATGTTATTTTAATGTCATTAGTATGTATTCTCATTTCAGTTGTTTTAGAGTTGACTACTTACTGCCTTTCTAGTGCAACAAATTAATTGAGAAATTGTAGGGGGGAATGTTTTAAGTTTGTACTTCCTTTTATTCAGTTTTTTGAGTGTGGGTGGTAAGGCAAGGATAATACAAACCAATCATAAAGCATGATGTGTTCTTTTATGTAAGATGAAATAATCACTTAGTTGCTTGTTTAATAAAGTAACTTGAATAATTAGCAGTATTGTTTGTGTGTTTTCTTTTCCTAATTCCAGATCCATAATGAGATGGCATCAACATCAGATAAAGGTGCCCAAGGAAGAAATGACAAGAAAGATTCCCACGGAAGAAGTAATAAGGCATCACATCTGAAGAGTGATGCTGAATTTAAAAAGATATTTGGCCTTACTAAAGATTTGAGAGTGTGCCTTACTCGAATTCCTGACCATTTGACCTCTGGAGAAGGTTTTGATTCCTTTAGCAGTTTGGTAAACAGTGGCACTTACAAAGAGACAGAGTTTATGGTGAAGGAAGGAGAGAGAAAACAGGTAGGTAATACATTTTAATGTGCTCTTCATAGGTACTACAAATGATACATGAATATTAATTTTCTTGATTTGGTTTTAACCCTTGTGCATTAGTATAAGTGACGGTTGTTACTGGTTTTACAAATATATAGTACCAAAACGATATTTAAAACAACCAGGCCCCAGCACTTTGGGAGGCTGAGGCAGGTGGATCACCCGAGGTCAGGAGTACAAGAGCAGCCTGACCAACGTGGTGAAACCCCGTCTCTACTAAAAATACAAAAATTAGCTGGGCGTGGTGGCGGTCGCCTGTAATCCCAGCTACTCAAGAGGCTGAGGCAGGAGAATCACTTGAACCCGGAAGGAGGTGGAGGTTGCAGTGAGCCGAGATTGCATCATTGCACTCCAGCCCAGACGACAGGGCAAGACTTCATTTCAAAAAAAAAAAGAACCAGGCCCGGCGCCGTGGCTCATGCCTGTAATCCCAGCACTTTGGGAGGCCGAGGTGGGCGGATCACAAGGTTAAGAGATTGAGACCATCCTGGCCAACATGGTGAAACCCCATCTCTACTAAAAATACAAAAAATAGCTGGACGAGGTAGCGCACGCCTGTAGTCCCAACTACTCGCGAAGCTGAGGGCAGGAGAATCGCTTGAACCTGGAGGGCGGAGGTTGCAGTGAGCTGAGATGGCGTCACTGCACTCCAGTCTGGCAACAGAACGAAACTCCTGTCTCCAAAAACAAAAAAATTTGTGTATTTTTATACACACACACACACACATGCACAGGTAAAAATGCATCCCAGTTAAAGATGTGTTTTAATTGTTTTTATTCACCAGCGACATTTTTTTTTCCATTGTGTTACAAGAAAATGGTCATAGCTTTTTAACTAGTCATTCTACTTTGAGAACTCTATCTAAATGAAATAATTCAAATGTAGTGGAAGATACAAGCATGCATATGTTCTTAATACTAACCTTTTAAGCAACTTATATATCTAATAATGATAAAAAGAAATGTCTATAACTTTGTCTACTGTTTTACTTTGACTTATGAATATATCATTATCGTGTAATATTCTGAACTTTAGATCAGAGACTAGTAAACCTTTTCTAATGAAAATCCTCCACATGTGCCTGCTGTGCAAAGGAAAAGAAAAAAATTAAATCACTTGTATATCTCAGGCACTTTACAAGTGCTATTATATTTCTGTGGTAGGTCAGTATGGTATGGCTTCTAATACTTGAGCAAGAAAATGTGAATTAGGCAATTTCTTCTTACTGAATGTGGTTAAGACATTTTGGTAGCATACAGTGGGAAATATTTCTTTCTTGCTGTAGTTGTCTTCCATAAATTTTGTTAATTGTAATAGGTAAATATTTGTTTCTGCAGACGTTGTTAAACTTGATAGTACCTCGTGCATTTAGCAATAACATTTTGTTTTTGTTTTGGAATGTTATTTGATATTGCAGCAGAATTTTGATACGAAAAGAAAAGCAAAAACTATTAAGAAGATGGATCACATAAAGAAGAGAAAAACAGAGAATGCTTATAACACGGTCATAAATGGGGAAGCTAGTGTCCCCAGTTCCCAACCTCTGAGCAGTATTTTACCAACTTCAGATGTGTCACAACATAACATTCTCACGAGTCACAGCAAAACCAGACAAGAAAAGAGAACTGAGATAGAATACTATACCTATGAGAGGCAAGAGAAAGGCACATTGAATTCAAATGCAGCTTATGAACAAAGTCATTTCTTCAATAAAAATTATACCGAAGATATTTTCCCAGTGACAGCACCAGAGTTAGAAGAAACCATTCGAGATGAAAAAATAAGAAGACTTAAGCAGGTGCTGAGAGAGAAAGAAGCAGCTCTTGAAGAAATGCGTAAGAAGATGCACCAAAAATAAAATCTGTACCTAAAGACTTCAGTGAAATAGCTGTTTTTTAAAATATACTTCTGCATTAATAAGTTAATTGTAGATGTGTTCTGAAAGTGTCTTTGAATACGAAACTTGTTTTTTCATCAGTTAATTATAGAACTTTATTTAAGGAATACAGAAAAGGTTGATTCACATATAACTTGTGAATAATTTACATGTGGTATCTATACCTTTGTCTTAGATACCTTTTTTTGGAAGGACAAAATTTTATATTTTTCTATTATTTTAACTAGAATTCTCCAAGTTTGAATATTTGGGCAGGGTTTTTCTTATTGTTTGTATCTTTACCTAAATTGCTCAGGCATTATTCCAGCAGTAGATAATGACTGTATTACTGAAATTTTACAATCCAAGAGAGGAAATCAGCTCCAAACTTAGCTTTTCCAGTGGATTTGTATATGTACTTGCTTGATCTCATTACCCTTAAAATGATGATACCTTGTACTCGCCATTTTTTTTTTAATGCCATGAAAGAATATGTATTATGGCAACATTATTTAAACATTGAAACATTTCTCAAGAATGAGCAACATTTGTTTTGTAACTTTACAATGTAATTTATATAATCCAAAGTGTATTTTAGAATTCTGGCTATTTGATGTTTTGTTTGCTTATAGTGATGTGTTGTTCCCAGGCAAATGCTCCTTTTTTTTTTTTTTTTGAATATGTACATATGTTACTGAGATTGTGTAAAAAGTAGATCCTGAACAGTTGTCACGTTTAACATTTCTTAAACTGTAAAAGTATATTTTCTGTGTCTGGTTAATCTTTAATTTGGGAAGGTTTGGGAATGGTGTAGGCATAGGGATTAAGAGATGGGGAGTTAGCTGAACGTGGTGTGTGTTTGTAGTCCCAGCTGCCCAGGAGTCTGAGTGGGGGGAGAATTGCTTGAGCCTAGGAGTTTGAGGTCAGCCTGGGCAGCACAGCGAGACTCTGTCTCTTAAAGAGAGAGGAGGAGGCGAATAAGGTTAACAAAAAATGATCAGGTCAGGCGTAGTGGCTCACACCTGTAATCCCAGCACTTTGGGAAGCCGAGGTGGACGGATCACCTGAGGTCGGGAATTTGAGACAAGCCTGGCCAACATGGCGAAACCCTATCTCTGCTAAAAATACAAATATTAGTCGGGCACAGTGGCGGGCACCTGTAATTCTAACTACTCAGGAGGCTGAGGCAGGAGAATCACTTGAACCCGGGAGGTGGAGGTTGCAGTGAGCAAAGATTGTGCCACCACTGCACTATATCCTGGGTGACAGAGCCAGACTCCATCTCAAAAAAAAAGCAAATCTCTGGAAGTAAAAGAAGTTAAAGAAAAAAAAAATCTGTACAATGGCAACAAAAGAGAATAGTAAATCAGAAAGTACCATGAAGAAGTGAAACAAGGGGCCGGGCGCGGTGGCTCAAGCCTATAATCCCAGCACTTTGGGAGGCCGAGACGGGCGGATCACGAGGTCAGGAGATCGAGACCATCCTGGCTAACACTGTGAAACCCTGTCTCTACTAAAAAAAAAAATACAAAAAACTAGCCGGGCGAGGTGGCGGGCGCCTGTAGTCCCAGCTACTCGGGAGGCTGAGGCAGGAGAATGGCGTAAACCCGGGAGGCGGAGCTTGCAGTGAGCTGAGATCCGGCCACTGCACTCCAGCCCGGGCGACAGAGCAAGACTCCGTCTCAAAAAAAAAAAAAAAATATATATATATACCTCAGCTAGATTTTGCTGCTTTTTATTTTATTAACAGCTGTTTTGTGATATAATTCATGTACTGTAAAATCCAGCTTTTTAAAGTATACACTGGTTTTTATTATGTTTACAGAGTTGTACAACCATCAACACTATAATTTTAGAACATTTTCAAAATGTTCAAAACGTCCCCAAACAAACCTTATACCCATTAGCAGTCATTCCCCATCACCTCTCTGTGTGCCATAGGCAAGCACTAAAAAGCTTTCTGTCTTTATGGAATTGCCTGTTGTGAACATTTCATATATATGAAATCATACAACATGTGTTTCTTTGTGATAGGTGTTTTTTACTTCATCTAATGTTTTCAAGATTTATCCAATGTTGTAGCATTTATCAGCACTTCATTTATTGCTGAATAATATTCCATCATAGATATACCACACTTTATCCATTCGTTTGTTTTGAACGTTTGGATTGTTTCCACTTTTGGCAGCTACAAATAATGTTGCTGTGTATATTTGTGTACAGGGTGTTTTAGTATATGTTTTCAGTTCTCTTGGGTATATACCTAGGACTGTAATTGCTAGGTCATACAATGACTGTTTTTATGTTTTGAGGAACTGCTAAACTATTTCAGTCATGTTTTGCTCTCCCCACACCACATAAACATACTGTCAAGGTCACCAGTGACTTCCATATTACTAGATTCAGTAGTCAATTATCAGTCTTCTTGATTTATCAGCAGAATGTAATTTGATGAATCATCACTTCTTTTGAAAAATGTTTAATATCTGTCATAGAAACAGTGCAAATGTATTGTAGAAAATTAGAAAATATAGGCCAGGCGCAGTGGCTCACACCTGTAATCCCAGCACTTTGGGAAGCCGAGGCGGGCGGATCACCTGAGGTAAGGAGTTTGAGACCAGTCTGACCAACGTTGGCGAAACATCTTCTTGTTTCTACGTATATCTTATTGTACT
Organism: Colobus angolensis palliatus; assembly: GCF_000951035.1. Taxonomy (NCBI): domain Eukaryota; kingdom Metazoa; phylum Chordata; class Mammalia; order Primates; family Cercopithecidae; genus Colobus; species Colobus angolensis. The sequence goes on from NW_012115966.1 coordinate 435,732, forward strand.
GTCTATGTCATGAAAAGTTACTGTTTGTGATTGGTTCATTGGTCAGTCAGTCTTTTTAGGATAAGAGTAGTTTACATACCGCAGTTACAGTGTTAGAATATTCTGTGTTTTTTCTGTGTACCATTACCAGTGTGTTTTGTACTCTTAGGTGATTGCTTATTTCTTGTTAATGTCCTTTTCTTTCTGACTGGTGTTGATGAAAGCCCTCAGCTTTTGTTTGTCTGGGAAAGTCTTTATTTCACCTTCATGTTTGAACAATATTTTTGCTGAATATACTATTCTAGGGTAAAAAGTTTTATCCTTCGTCATGTTAAATATGTCATGCCACTCTCTCTTGGCTTATGAGTTTTCCACTGGAAAGTCTGCTGCCAGATATATTGGAGTTCCATATTGGAGTTCCATTGTATGTTTTTTTTTTTTTCTCTTGCTGCTTTTAGAAATATTTCTTTGTCCTTGATCTTTGGGAGTTTGATTATTAAATGCCTTGAGGTAGTCTTCCTTGGATTAAATCTGCTCATTGTTCTATAACCTTGTATATGGATACTGATATATTTCTTTAGGTTTGGTAAGTTCTCTGTTATTATCCCTTTGACTAGGCTTTCTAGTTCTATCTCTATCTCCTTTCTAAGGCCAATAACTCTTAAATTTGCCCTTCTGAGGCTATTTTCTAGATCCTGTAGGTATGTTTTATTGTTTTTTATTCTTTTTTATCTCCTCTGACTGTGTTTTCAAATAACCTGTCTTTAAGCTAACTAATTCTTTCTTCTGCTTGATCAATTCTGCTATTAAAATACTCTGATGCATTCTTCAATATGCCAACTGCATTTTTTAGCTCCAAAATTTCTGCTGAAAAATTAATTCTTTTAAATCATTTCAATCTCTTTGTTAAACATATCTGATCGAATTCTGGATTCCTTCTCTGTGTTATCTTGAATTTCTGTGAGTTTCCTTAACACAGATTTTGAATTCTCTGTCTGAAAGGTCATATGTCTCTTGTTTCTTTAGTATTGGTCCTTGGTGCCTTATTTAGTTCATTTGGTGAGGTCATGATTTCCTGGATAGTGTTGATGCTAGTAGATGTTCTTTGGTGTCTGGGCATAGAAGAGTTAGGTATTTATTGTAGTCTTCACTGTCTGGGCTTGTTTGTATCTGTCCTTTTTGGAAAAGTTTTTCAGATATCTAAAGGACTTAAGTGTTGTGCTCTAAGTTGTATCTGTTTTATGGAGCACCCCAAGATCAGTAATTCGGTGGTTCTTGAAGACTCATAGAGGTACTGCCTTGATGGTTTTGGACAAGATCCAGAATTCTCTGGATTACTAGGCAGAGCTCTGCTCCTGTTCTCTTTCCTCACTTTCTTCCAAAGAAGTGGAGTCTTTCTCTCTGTCCTGAACCACCTAAACGTGGGGATGAAGTTACACAAGCACCTCTGTGGCCCCCACCACTATGACAGTACTGTGTCATACTTGAAGCTAGCATAGCCCTGGATCTCACTCAAGACCTGCTATAACTACTCCCTGGCTATCGTCTGTGTTCACTTAAGGCCCTAGGACTCTATAATTAGCAGGTGGCAAAGCCAGCCAGGCCCGCGTCCTTCCCTTTAGGTTGGAAAGTTCCCTCAGGCCCTGTGTAAGTCCAGAGGTGCCACCTGGGAGTCAGGGACTAGGGTAAAAAACGTTAGACATCTACCTGGTGTTCTATTATACTGTGACTGAGCTAGCATTCAAAACACAAGACACAGTGTTTCCTACTCTTCCTTCCCCTTTCCAAAGGCAGAGGAACCTCATGCTGTAGCCACTGCCACCACAAGACATGGAGAGTACTGCCGGAGGACCTCCAGTATTCCCTTAAGGCCCAAGAGCTCGTCAGTTAGCTGTGGTGAATCTCGCCCAGCCTGAGAATCACCCTTAATGGCAGAGGGCTCCCTTCCGACCCAGGGCAGGTCCAGGGATGCCATCCAAGAGTCAAACCCTGGAATCGGAAAACCCAAGAGCATGCTTGGTTCATGATCCCCCTGTTGCCATGCTGGTACCTAAGGTGCAAGACAAAGTCTCCTTTACTTTTCCTTCTGCTTTTCTCAAGCAGAGGAGTTTCATCCAATAGCCGCCATAGCTGGTAATGTGCTGAGTCTCACCTGAAGCCAACAAGTCTCAGTGGCTCACCTAAAGCCCTCAACATAGTACCTGGGTATCACTGCTGGTAATTCAGGACTGAAAGGCTTTTCAGTTAGCAGGTGATGAATGCTGCCAGGACTGGGTCCGGCCCTTCAAGGCAGCAGTTTCCCTTCTCATCCAGGGTGTGTTTAGAATTGTCATCCAGGAGCTAGGGCCTGGAACAAGGGCCTCTGAATTCTGCTCTGTGCCCCATCCTCCTGTGGCTGAGCTGGTATACAAGATACAAGACAAAGTCCCTCCTACTATTCCCTTTCCTCTCCTCAGACAGAAGGAAGGGGTCTCTTTTGGAGCTGTGATCTGTGCACCCTGTGGCTAAGGAGAGGTTATGTCAGCACTCCCTTAGCCCCCCCAGCTGGTGTCTTCATAGGTCACATGTCCCCCAAGTCCACTGTTTCTTGGACCAGTTCAGCACATGGACTCACCTGTGAGTTGTAGTCCTTATAGCTTGGACTGCCTTTTAAGTTTACTGAGCAACCCAGAATACTGTAGCTCTCCATGGAGAGGTTTGCATTAACTCAAGTTTCGACCTCTGGGATGGGTGATTCCCCTCTGGCTAGGGCTGGTTTGAGTTCTCCCTCCATGGGTGGGCATCAGGTGAGTTTGGTCTCCTTTTCTTTTCCAGCAAGACAGCACTGAGTTCAGTGCCCCGCAATTGCTGTGCTCTCCCTCCTGAGCACCCAGAGATGCCCTCTACAGAACCTGGCCTCTACACCACCTGGCTGCTCTTGGGGGTTTTGGGAGGGGTGGTGTCAGTGATTCAAGGATGTTTTTTTCTATGTCTTCAAGGCCTCTTTCAGGAGTACAGAGTTAAAACTAGGTACTGAGTGCTCACCTGATTTTTGGTTCTTATGAAGGTGTTCTTTTTGTGTAGATAGTTGCTAAATTAGTGACCTTGTGAGGGCAGCAGGGACCATTAGTGGAGCCATCTATTCTGCCATTTTGCTGTGCCTCAAGATCTTGGCTTCTAAACACCATTCTCAACATAAGAAACCAAGGCTTTTTGGAGAAGCTGATTCCAGAGTTGAGCAAGGAAATATGTAAGATGAGCCTAGAACATCTTGTGATGTCAGAAGGCAGGAAAATATTTTGTAACAAATGGGCTTATCAAAGAAACAGAGGAGCCAACCTAAAGAAGTTACTAATGACCAAAGTTGGAATAATTTGAACAATAAAATAAATAGTATTTAACCGCTAGAACAAAATATACCTATTAATCTATACCAATATGAGACTGAAGCACTGCCAGCTATCCAAAGAGGGAAACTTTTTAATCTATACCAATATAAAAATAAAATAAATGAGGGGAGAAGAAGCAGTTCTTCATTACAGTTGAATTCCAATTAATAAATGTCAATGGAAAGAGAAAATAGAGATTCATCATTGCAAATGCCTTAGTAATAGTAACTGCAGACAAGATTCACCAATGGATGCTAAAATGAGTGGGCAAAAGTTCGAGGAGAAATAGGATTTACATAGCCTCCAAAGAAGATACTTATTAACTATAAACAGAAAGATAGCAACTTTATAGCAGAGAAACCTAGCAGATACCAACCAAAATGATCAAGGTAAACATCAATAATAAAACATACATGCTCATGGATAGGAAAAATCAATATTGTAAAAATGGCCGTATTGCCCAAGGTAATTTATAGATTCAATGCTATCCCCATTAAGCTACCACTGACTTTCTTCATAGAATTAGAAAAAACTACTTTAAAGTTCACATGGAACCAAAAAAGAGCCCACATTGCCAAGACAATCCTAAGTAAAAAGAACAAAGCTGGAGGCATCATGCTACTTGACTTCAAACTATACTACAAGGCTTCAACAACCAAAACAGCATGGTACTGTACCAAAACAGATATATAGACCAATGGAACAGAACAGAGGCATCAGAAATAACACCACACATCTATGCCCATCTGATCTTTGACAAACCTGACAAAAACAAGAAATGGGGAAAGGATTCCCTATTTAACAAATGGTGCTGGGAAAACTGGCTAGCCATATGTAGAAAGCTGAAACTGGATCCCTTACTTACACCTATACAAAAATTAATTCAAGATGGATTAAAGACTTAAATGTAAGACCTAACACCATAAAAACCCTAGAAGAAAGCCTAGGCAATACCATTCAGGACATAGGCATGGGAAAAGTCTTTATGACTAAAACACCAAAAGCAATGGCAACAAAAGCCAAAATAGACAAACGGGATCTAATTAAGCTAAAGGGCTTCTGCACAGCAAAAGAAACTATCATCAGAGTGAACAGGCAACCTACAGAATGGGAGAAAATCTTTGCAATCTACCCATCTAACAAAGGGCTAATATCCAGAATGCACAAAGAACTTAAACACGTTTACAAGAAAAAAAACAACCCCATCAAAAAGGGGGCAAAGGATATGAACAGACACTTCTCAAAACAATACATTTATGCAGCCAACAAACATATGAAAAAATGCTCATCATCACTGGTCATCAGAGAAATGCAAATGAAAACCACAATGAGATACTATCTCACACCAATTAGAATGGCTAGCATTAAAAAGTCAGGAAACAACAGATGCTGGAGAGGACATGAAGAAATAGGAACACTTTTACACTGTTGGTGGGAGTGTGAATTAGTTCAACCATTGTGGAAGACAGTGTGGTGATTCCTCAAGGATCTAGAACTAGAAATACCATTTGACCCAGCAATCCCATTACTGGGTATATACCCAAGACTATAAATCATGCTACTATAAAGACACATTCACACATATGTTTCTTGCACCACTATTCACAATAGCAAAGATTTGGAGCCAACCCAAATGTCCATCAATGATAGACTGGATTAAGAAAATGTGGCACATATACACCATGGAATACTATGCAGCCATAAAAAAGGATGAGTTCATGTCCTTTGCAGGGACATGGATGAAGCTGGAAACCATCATTCTAAGCAAACTGTCACAAGGAGAGAAAACCAAACACTGCATGTTCTCTCTCACAGGTGGGAGTTGAACAATGAAAACACATGGACACAGGGAGGGGAACATCACACACTGGGGCCTGTCAGGGGGTGGGAGGCTGGGGGAGGGATAGCATTAGGAGAAATACCTAATGTAAATGATGAGTTGGTGGATGCAGCAAACCAACATGGCACATGTATACCTATGTAACAAACCCGCATGTTGTGCACATATACCCTAGAACTTAAAAGTATTGAAAAAAAAAAAAATGTCATGCTGCCTTTTGGTGGTACCCACAGGCTGGATGACAGGGTCAAGATGCCAGCCCAACAAGTCAATCATCAGAAAGAAACTTGGTGCCAGCCCGTCTCCTAAAAGCTAAGTATGTTGTACAGATTGCTGGTTCTCAATAGGATATTCTAATAAACATTGCTATTACTAAAAAAAAAAAAAAAAAAAAATTTCAACATCATCAATACCTTAATATGATGCATAAGGAAAGACATGTTTTTTGCATATTATAGTAGTCTTGCCAAAAATACAAAGCCTTCTGTTATGAATTGAATGTTTTTGTCCCCCCTAAAATTCATATATTGAAGCATTAACCCACAGTATAGCTGTATTTGGTGATGAGGCCTCTATGAAAGTAATTAAGGTTATAGTTACTTGAGATCATAAAGGTGGGACCTTAATCCAATAGTATAATATTAGAGTCCTTATAAGAAAGGGCATCAGAGGGCTTATTTTCTAACTCCCCACCGCTCAATGCATGCACACAGAGGAAAGGCCATGTAAGGACACAGAAGGTAGGTATCTGCAAGCCAGGAAGAGAACCCTCACCAAAAACAGAATCAGCTGAACTCTTGATCCTAGCTTTCAGAACTGTGAGAAATAAATTTCTGTTGTTTAAACCATCCATTCTGTGTTTTATTGTTATGGTAGCTTGAGCAAACTATTACACTTTCCAATCATGAGAAAAATGCTTTAACAAATAAACCCAAATTGAGGGACATTCTACAAAATGGCTGATTAATAATCTTCCAAGTGTCAGGTCATGAAAGATAAGGAAAAAATTGAAGAACTGTTGCAGACTGGAAATGACTAAGGAAGGTACAATATATGTACCCATGTTTCTCAAAAAACATGATCTCATTCTTTTTTACAAACTATGCTTCTGACAAAGATCTAACATCCAGTGCCTATAAGGAACTTAAACAAATTTATAAGAAAAAAAAACCATTAAAAGGTAGGCAAAGTACATGAACAGACACTTTTCAAAGTACAATATATGACTCTGGATAGGATGCCAGACAGAAAAAAAACACTTAGAAAAAATGTGTGAAAATCAAATAAGGTCTATAGTTTGGTTAATAATATCACACCAAATGTTGATTTCCTTTTTTTCAAAAAACTTTTATTTTAGATTCAGGGGTACATGTACAGCTTTGTTATATTGTAAACTTGTGTCACAGGAGTTTGATATACAGATTATTTTGTTACCCAGGTGCTAAGACTAGCGCCTAATGGTTATTTTTTCTGTTTCTCTCCTTTCTCTCACCTTCTCTCCTGGTAGGCCCCAGTATCTGTTGTTTCCTCTTTATTTCCATGTGATCTCATCATTTAGCTTCCACTTATAAGTGAGAACATGTGGTATTTGGTTTTCTGTTCCTGCCTTAGTTTGCTAAGGATAATGGCCTCTAGCTCCATCCATGTTTCTCAGAAAACATGATCTCATTCTTTTTTGCAAACTGTGCTTCTGACAAATATCTAATATCCAGCACCTATAAGGAACTTAAACAAATTTACAAGAAAAAAAAACATTAAAAAGTAGGCAAAGTACATGAACAGACACTTTTCAAAAGAAGACATACACACAGGCAACAAGCATATGAAAAAAAGCTCAATATCACTGAGCAGTAGAGAAATGCAAATCAAAACCACAGTGAGATACCATCTTATATCAGTCAGAAAGACTATTATTCAAAAGTCAAAAAATAACAGATGCTGGTGAGATTGTGGAGAAAACAAAATGCTTATACACTATTGGTGAAAGTATAAAGTAGTTCAACCCTTGTGGAAAGCAGTATGGTGATTCCTCAAAGAGCTAAAACCAGAATTACCATTTGACCCAGCAATCCCATTACTGGGTATATACCCAAAGGAATAAAAATCATTCTATCATGAAGACATACGCATATGTATGTTCATCGTAGCACTATTCATAATAGCAAAGACATGGAAGCAATCTAAATGCCCATCAATGACAGACTGGAAAAAGAAAATGTGGTATGTATACACCATGGAATACTATGCAGCCATAAACAATTGCCTGCTTTGATATTGGGTGTTTACATTACGGAAAGTACAGTGAGGGATATAAGGAAACTCTGTATTACATTTGCAATTTTTATGTAGGTATAAAATTCGATGAAAATAAAAAGGTTTAAAACAAAGTCTTAAAAACATAAATCACAGCAAGTCACTCCCCTGTTCAGAACTCTCTAGCGATGTTTTATCTCACTCAAAGCAGATGGCAAATTCTACACAATGACCTAAAAGCCCTACATTAATTGTCCCCATCTGTCCTCTCTAACCTCATCTCCTACTAGTCCTCTATCACCACTGAACTTCAGTAAACTAGCTGCTTGCTGGTTGTGAAACATAGCAGGCATATTCCCAGGTCAGATCTTTGCATTGTTTATTTCCTTCGCACTCTCTGGAAAGTTCCTCTTCTAGCTAGCTGCATGGCCTGCTCCCTGTCCCCACCACTTTGTTTAATGTTACACTCACTAGCTTCTTAGAATCTCATATTCTAACATTTTTTCCTACAGCGCTTATCATTGTTCATATTCTAAACAGTTTACTTAATTCTGTTATTGTTTCTTGATATACACTAGAGTTTAAGATACACAAGGCGAGAGACATTTGACTGTTTTGTTCGCTGATGAATTACCACTGAACATAAATGGAGAAGGAATATATAGTCACATGAAGGCTGCTTCACCTCCAATGTCTCATTCTAGTTTCAAGAGCAGGAAGAAGGAAGTAATAACGGAAGAAATATGTTAGGAAAGCAAAACCTCTTTTCATGTGTCATTGGATCACTGGCCAAAACTGTGTTACATAGCCACCTCTAATTTCAGTGAAGGCTAGGAACATTACTATTCAACAAACAAAATTTAGTTTTTGTTGGTAAGAAAGCAAGGAGGCAAATTCCTGGCTGGCTGCTGATAATATCACTATATCTAGACCCTTGTAATGAAAGAGTTAGGTTATAAAGACAAAGAATGAATACAAAAACTATTCAGACCCACCCTGCCAAAACTAGTGTTACTTAAAAGCCAAAAACTGCCAGGAATTTTTACTTTTGTTTTAATAATACTGAGAGAAAACAGCACTTTGTTACAGAGTTCAGAGGGAAAAAATGTAGATCAAGGATTTTCTACACATGCAAGTCTTGAATGACGTATAAGATGAAAGAAAAGATATTTTTAAGTATTCAAGAGCTCAGAAAATATACTCATCTTTTCTTCTTAAATAAAATTTCTTAAATATGTACTATAACAGCTGCTTATTATGTATTCTTAAGAAAACTATTTCTACCTCTGATGGTTTTGTTTTGTCAGCCTGGCTAGGGTGAACTACGTTTCCCAGAATTCACTTTTATGTATATTTCTGGTTAGGGTGCAAGAGACATTACTGTGGAAAACTTGGAAGGCAAAAGTGAAGCAGCAGCCATTTTGTAGCTGACCCGTATTGTCTCTGATCTACTGATTCATCTCATTGGCATAAAGCAGTGGCCACATCTGAAACTGCCCCATCATCCCCTGGATCTTTCTTCAGCTTCTGTTACTCCTTGGCCAGGTAATTGTGTTTAGCTCTGTAACAAATAGTTCTGGCTACTGGAGGACACCCATACCGTTAATGTCAGAGACACTAAGAACCAACATAGCTTTCAATAGGTCCTCGTGAGCTTCAGGTTGTTCCTCTGTGTTCCAGCGTGTTCTTGCTCGCTCACACTACATTTATTTTTTTTTTATTCCTGACTTCTTATATTATGAACTCTAAGTTCTAGGATCAGGAGGAAAGACAATAGCTCCTCACAAGGAGGCAAGAAGTTCAGATCCCTGGAGCAAATTACTTTACACACACATACAGACTCACACACATACTCCACATTTTAGTGATTCTGCTCCTCTGATTGAAACATAACTATACACTATCCTGAATTTACAAAGAAATTATCCCATAATTTCTTCTAAGAGTTTTTAGAATTTTCCCTTTCAAACAAAGACTGGTCTTTAATTCACCTCATATTGATTTTATGTGTATAGTGTGAATGAAGAGTCCAGTTTCATTTCTTTCCTTATGGATAACCATTGTCCCAACATTCTTAATTGAAAAGTCTACCTTTTCTCAACTGATCTGTAATACCAACTTTATTATATAGCAAGTGTCCATATATGTCTGGGTTTATTTTCCAGTCTTTCTCTTAGGTTCCATTGGTATATCTATTTCTCAGTGCACACTTTCATCTTAATTACAATAGCTTTAACATAAATCTTGGCAGATACCCTATTTATTCTTTCTCTGCAAGAGTATCTTGACATTCTTGATCCTTTGTACTTTTATACAAATTTTGGAATTATCTTGTCGAATTCCATAATGCCATCTGTTGGCTATGTATTGGGGTTGAATGGAAACAATAGATTAATGTGGAGGTAATTGACATGTATACAATGTTGAGAGATGCAATCTCTAAGCATGGTACATTTCTTCATTTATTTGAGTCTTTTGTAATATCTTTCTAAGTTTTACTTTAAATGCTAATATTTTCTTTAAAAGGTCTTGTACAGCTTTTTGAAGATTTATTTTTAGTTTCTTAATCTTTTGATATATTAAAAACAATAATTAAAATATTTTTAGTGTGAAATGTAATATACAACTCTAAAAGTGCTTAGTATAACTATAATGTATGTATTAATGTGTGATTTTTCATTCAATATTCTAAAGATTCATCCATCAGTTTCTTTCCATTGCCATGTGATATATTATTGTATGAATATACCACAATTTCCATTTTATTGTTGATAGACATTAGGGCTTTTTATCTTCTATTCCCTTGGTCTAACTATCATTGTGCCAATATTGTGTCGTCATGATTACCCTAGCCTCATTATGTCTTTATATTTGATAGATCAAGTATTTTACCTTATACTTCACCAAGGATACATTGGATACATTGGCTATTTCCAGTTCTTTGAATTTCCATATAAATTTTAGAATTATTGTCTTACACATACACAATAATGTGCTTTTGATTATGATGACATTTAAAACTATAAATCAATTTTGGGGGAAGTGACATTTTTACCAATCTTTTCCATCCATCATATTTACCTATTTATTTTGGTCTATCTTAATTTCTCTCAGAAAAAATTTGTGGTTTTCTCCATAGAATTCTTACACATTGGCTATTAGATTTATTCTATTTGCTTGATTAAAATATTTTTATAATATTTAGCTTCAATTTCATTTTCTACCTGATTATTGTTAGCATATCAAAATATAATTTATATTTGTATATTGACTATGTATCTAACAATCTTGCTAAACTCTCTTATTCTAGATAATTCATCTCATTAGATTAATTGGATAAGTCAATTCTAACAGACTGGTTTATCTGCAGATGCTTTTTGGATTTTCTACATATATAATTACATATTATATGTAACAAATGATGGTTTTCTTTATCCCTTTCTCATCCTTTTATCTTATCTTGTTTTTTTTTTTTTTTTGCCTTATTCTCTTGCTCTAGAATCTCTAGTATGATACTAAATTATTATTTCCTTCTCAGTATCAGACAGAATTTTTCAACATTTCCCCATGAATAATGATGTTTGTTGTATTTTTTTTTTGTAAATACTGTCTTTTACTGTGTATTGGTCTGGGTTTCTACAGAAAAACAGAACCAATAAAGTGTGTATGTGTATGTGTGTGTGGAGAGAGAGAGGGAGAGAGAGAGAGAAAGAGAGAGAGAGATTTTAAGAAAATGGCTTATGTGATCGTGGAGGCTGGCATCTCCAAGATCTGCAGAGTAGGCTGACAGGTTGGAGACTGAGCTGAGGAAAGAGTTGCAATTTGAGTCCAAAGGCAGTCTGATGGCAGAATTCCCTCTTTGGGGAAGGTCAGTTTGTTTGTTTGTTTGTTTGTTTTTCTTAAGGCTTTCAACTGATTGGATGAAGCTCACCCACATTATAGAGGGAAATCTGCTTTACCCAAAATTACTGAGTTAAATGTTAATCCCATTTATAAAAACCTTCATGGAAACATCAAGAATGATGTTTAACCAAATATCTGGGTACTGTGACCTAGCCAAGTTGACACATAAAATTAATCATCACTGTAGATTTTTAAAGTTTCCTTACACTGCTAGTTCATTAAAAGGTGTTTGTTTTAATAATTAGTGAATGTTAAAATTATATGAAATTATATGAAATGCTTTCTGGATATCTGTTGAGATGACGATATGTTTTTCTCTTTTATTTGATTAATATGACGAATTACATTAGTTTTCTAATGCATTCCTAAAATAAAGTTAACTTTATCATAATCTTTTATCCATTATTCTAGGATAAATGCTGCTAATATTTAGTTTATAATTTTTGCGTCTATGTTCATGAGTGAGAATGGCTATAATTTTTCTTTCTCATAATGTTCTTTTTAAGTTTTGATATGAAGCTGATGCGGTTAGGCTTTGTATCCCCACCCAAATCTCATTTTGAATTGCAGTCCCCATAATCCCCATAACTGTCAGATGTCAAAGGAGAGACCAGGTGGGGGTAATTGAATCATGGGGGCGGTTTCCCCCATGTTGTTCTCATGATAGTGAGTTCTCACGAGATCCGATGGTTTTATAAGGGGCTCTATCCCCTTCACTTGGCACTTCTTCATGCCACCTTGTGAAAAAGGCACCTTGCTTCCTTTTTGCCCTCTGCCATGATTGTAAATTTCCTGAGGCCTTCCTGTCATGTGAAGTTGTGAGTCAATTACACTTCTTTCCTTTATAAATTACCCAGTCTCAGGCAGTTCTTTATAGCAGTATGAAAATAGACTAATACATAAGCCTGGGGAGTATTCTCTTTTTTTAGTCTGGAGTTTTTTGAGTAACATTACAATAATTTCTTTTTTAATATTTTGTAGAACTCACCAGTGAAGCCATTTGGGACTAGATTTTCTTTATGATAATATTTTTGATTATTGATCCAATTTTGTAAATGGCTGTTGGACTAGTCATGTTTTCTGCTTGAAATATTTTTGGTAAATTATATTCCTAAGAATTTTTCCAGTTCAACCAACTTTTAATGTTTTGTCATAAAGTTATTCACAATACTTTTATTTCTGTTTAATGTCTCTAGAATCTCTAGTGATATCTCCTTTTCATTCTTTGTATTTGTAATGTGACTTTTCCTTTTTATCTACAACAATCTTACCAGAAGTTTTCATTTTTGCTAGATTTTTGAAAGAACCTGTTTCTAGTTTTACTGAGCCTATCTACTACATGTTGTTACATATCTTTAATTCCTGTAAGAATTTTATTGTTTATTTTGTTCTACTTCTTTCAGATTATTTTTGCCATTCTGTTTTTACTTCAATATTCACTCTTTAATATTCACTCTTTTTTCTCTTCTAATATATGAATTTAGAAAACAAATGTCACTCTGGCACTTGTTTAACTGCATCTCCTATGTTTGATCTGTTCTGAAAAATTTTTAGTCACTATCTCTCAATGGTATTTTCTCTGAGTTTTAGTTTAAACATTTTCTATTTGCCATTGTTTATTTCTTTAACTCATGGCTACTTAGGAGTGTATTTTTTATTTTTCAAATATATAAAGATTTTCTGATTCTTTTTATTGATTTCTACCAAAGTTGCATCATGATAAAAAATTTTCATATGCTTTTTATCTTCTGATTTTTTTGAGACTTGATTTATGACCCTTGCACATGATAAAATTTGGTAAATGTTCATTTATGTGGTAGACTAATAATGCCCCTTCCCCAAAGATGTTGACGTCCAAATACCTGGAACCTATAAATATTTTTTCTTACACTGTAAAAGAAACTTTGTTGGAATGGTAAGTTAGAGTTTTGTTGTTGTTTTTGAGATGGAATCTTGATGTGTCTCGCAGGCTGGAGTACAGTGGCGCGATCTCGGCTCACTGCAACTTCCGCCTCCCAGTTTGAAGAGATTCTCCTGCCTCAGCCTCCACAGTAGCTGGGGCTACAGGCGTGCACCACCACACCCGGCTAATTCGTATATTTTTAGTAGAGATGGAGTTTCACCATGTTAGCCACGCTGGTCTGGTACTCCTGACCTCAGACAATCCGCCCGCCTCGGCCTCCCAAAGTGCTGGTATTACAGGTGTGAGCCACCCTGCCTGGCCAAGTTAGAATTCTTGAGGTGCGGAAGTTAGCCTGGATTATCCAGGTGGGTTCAATGTAATCACAAGAGGAAGAGAAGGAGAGGTTTGACTATGGAGGAGATGAGGCAATGTTACAATGGAAGCAGAGTCTGGAGTGGCCAGGTCCTGGAGTGGCCAGGACCCAAGGAATGCCATAGCCTCTAGAAGCTGAAAGAGGCAAAGAACAGATTCTCCCTAAATGCATGCAGAAGGAACAGAAATGCTGAGACTTTGACTTTAACCTCTTAAAACTCATCTTGGGCATCTGATATCCAGAACTATGAGAGAACAAATCTGTGTTGTTTTAAGCCACTAAATTTGTGGTAATTTGTTACAGTAGCAATAGAAAACAACTACAATGTGTGTTTACTTGAAAACAATTTGTATTATTCACATTGGATGGATAACTTTATAACTTTATATATGGGTTTGTTAGGACAATTTTATGAATCATGTTTCCTAAATCTTCTCAATCTTTACCAATTTTTTTTACATCTACTTATTCTATTTACCTGTTTTTGTTTTGTGCTGCTATAACAGAGTATCTGAAAGTAGGTAATTTCTGAAAACAGAAATTTATTTCCCAACAGTTCTGGAGGCTGGGAAGTCCATGATCAAAGCCTCAACATGTGGTGAGGGACTTCTTGCTGCATCATAACATTGCAGAAGGCACAGGATATGAGAGAGGGAAGAAGGCTGAACTCATCCTTTGTAAGGAACCCACTCCCACAATAATGATTTCATTTCCCCAATAAGGGCATTAATCAATTCATGAGGGCAGAACCCTCAAATCCTAGTCATCTTGTGAAGGTACTGCCTCTCTACATATACACCATAGAATACTATGCAGCCATAAAAAAAGAACAAGATCATATCTTTTGCCAGAACATGGATAGAGCCGGACGGAGGCTTATCCTTTTCCTTAGCAAACTAACACAGGAACACAAAACCAAATACCACATGTTCTCACTTACAAGTGGGAGCTAAATGATGACAACTCATAAACATAACGAAAGGAACAACAGACACTGGGGTCTACATGAGGTTGTAGGGTGGGAGGAGGGAGAGGAGCAGAAAAGATAACTGTTGAGTACTGGGCTTGATACCTGGATGATGACATAATCTGTACAACAAACCCTCATAACACAAGTTTATATACCAAACCTTCACATATACCCCTGAACTTGAAATAAAAGCTTCTTTAAAAAAAAGTACCACCTCTCATCACTGTTGTCTTGAGTCTTAAGTTTCCAACACATGAACTTTAGGAGGCACGTCTAAACCATAGCACTATCACTGAAAAAAAGACATATCTCACTGTAATTATCTACTTGTCTATTTCTCTCTATGGCTCTGTCAGTCATTGCCTTTATAAATTTTGAGTCTATGCAATTTGGCATATAAAAATTTTTAATTGCTATTATTTTGGTGACTTGAAGTGGTCCTTCACTTATAATAATGTTGTTTCCCTTAAACTATTATTTTGCCTGATTTTAATAAAGCTTTTTTGTTATATTAGTTAAATTTTGTTTTTATTCAATTTTATGACTTTTTTTAAAAGTTGGACCTTTAATTGTTTTACATTTGGTGTTTCCATTGAAATATTTGGATTCACATTTGCCATTTTATTTTTTATTGTTTGTTAGTCCCAACAGAAAAGTCCTTTCTTGATATTTTTTGACTGAATATGTATTCCTTTTTAATCATTTCATTTTTTAATCTCTATTAGTTTAGAAGTTATTCATGCTATTTCTGTACTTTCACTGGTAACCCAAGCATTGAAAACATGAACACTTAATTACCAAATTCTTAACTTAATTAAAACCTTTACTCACCTACCAGATGACACAAAGCTTTTAGAACACTTTAACTTCATATACACACCTCATAATTCAAATGTTGTTGTCTGGGAATTTGAGTAGAACTTTTAAGTATATTTTAAATTTCATAAACATTATTCTGGTTTTAGAAAGTCATGTTCATTTATACTTGCCCACTTTTTTCCCTCTCTTCATTTATTCTTGTATCTTAGACGTTTTCCCTAGGACCACTTTCCATTTGCCTGAAGTATATCTTTTGAATTTCTTCTAACTAGATTTTGCTGGTCATAAATTCTCCCATTTGTCTCAAATTGTTTTTATTTCACTTCAACTTTTTAAATTAATAAACTTTATTAGTTAGAGCACTTTTAGGTTTGCAGCAAAATGGAGTGGAAAGTACAAATTTTCTATATATGCCTTTTCCCCACCCAATGTACAGCTTCTTCCACTATCAACATCCCCCATTGTAGTGGTGTATTTGTTACAATCAATGAATTTGCACTAACATATCATTATCGCCCCAAAGTCCAGAGTTTAAGGTTCACTCTTGGTGTTGTAGGTTCTATGGGTTTTGACAAATGTTATAATGAAATGTATCTACCATTGTAGTATTACAAGGAATAATTTCACTGCCATAAAAAAATCCTCTGTGCTCTGCCTATTTATTTCTCTCTCCCCACTAACCCCTGGTAACTACTGGTCCTTTTATTGTCAGCATTGTTTTGCTTTTTCCAGAATGTCTTATAGCTGGAATCATACATTAGGTAGACTTTCAGATTGGCTCCTTTCACTTAGTAATATGCATTTAGGGTTCCTTCATGTCTTTTTGTAGCTTGGTAGTTATTTTTTTAGCATTGAATAATATTCTATTGTCTGGATGTACCACAGTTTGTCCATTCATCTACTGAAGTATGTCTTAGTTGCTCTCAAGTTCTGGCAATTATTAATAAAGTTGTTATAAGCATCCATATGCAGGTTTCTATATGAATATACGTCTTCAATTCTTTTGGGTAAACACCAAAGAGAGCATGATTGCTGGATCATGTGGTAAGAGCATGCTCAGTTTTGCAAGACTATATTCCAAAGTGGGTGTACTTTTTCATTACCACCAGCCACTAGTGAATGAGAGACTTCTGGTTGTTTCACATCCTTCAAGCATTTGGTGGTGTCTGCATTTTCGATTTTGGCCATTCTAATGGATATGTGTTATATCTCATTGTCTTAGCAGTTTCCTAATGACATATGATGTTGAATATCTTTTTATATGCTTATTTGTCATCTATATATCTTCTTTGATGAGACGCCTGTTCAGATCATTTGCCTATTTTTTAATTAGGTGGCTCATTTTCTTATTGTTCAGTTTTAAGTGTTCTTTGTATATTTTGGATAACAGCCCTGTGTCAGATGTGCCTGCAAATATTTTCTCCTAGTCTGTGGCTCGTCTTCTATTTCTCTTTTTATTATTTTCATTTTGAAAGACATTTTCGTTAAGCATAGAATTCTAGTTTGACAGTTATTTTTCTTTAGCTTTGAAGTTATCATACTACTGATTTTAGCCTCCAGAGAAGTTTAGCCAATTTACCACTTTTTGGAAGATCATCTTTTTCTGTTTGGATGTTGTGTTAGGATTCCCTAGAGGGGTAGAACTAATAGGATAGATAGATATAAAGGGGAGTTTAATAAGTATTAATTACACAATCACAAGGTCCCACAACAGGCTGTCTGCAAGCTTGAGGAGCAAGAGAGTCAGTCCAAACTTTGAAACTGAAGAACTTGAAGTCCGATGTTTGAGGGCAGGAAGCATCCAGCATGGGAGAAAGATGCAGGCTGGAAGACTAGGCAATTCATACCTTTTCATGTTTTTCTGCCGACTTTATATTCACTGGCAGCTGATTAGACTGCGCTCACCAGATTAAGGGTGGGTCTGCCTTCCCCAGTCCACTGACTGGAATGTTAAGTTCCTATGGCAACACCCTCACAGACACGTACCCAGGAACAATACTTTGTATCCTTCAATCCATTCAGGTTCACCCTCAGTATTAACCATCACAGATGTTTTAAAGATTTTTCTCATTGACTTTGGTTTTCTAGTTTCACTATGTCGTGCCATTTACTTGTCAGGTACTTGTAGGTACCACTTATAAGAAACCACCTCAAAATAAATGTATAGCCAGAGATTTCTTGGCTAACCTAAGCTATGTCTAACTCAGGTGTAAACTGGAGGGCCAGGCCATGGCCCCCACTTCTTATGTACAATTTTGTATTCCCTAATTATTATGCTCTGTTTCCTGGCAGAGAAACTCTTTCCAACTGGGTTGAGGGAGTGGTTTTTCTTCTGGCTGGCTCTTAATCTGGGTGTGTAGTTTTTTAGTGTCCAGTGTAATGTAGGGAGAAGATCTCCTGTAAGACTCCTTGCCTGGGAAAGTTCTTCCTCTGACTTCTGTGCCGTGAAGACTCTGAACCAAAGCCCAAATGTATGAGGTCTCCAAATGCTCAATACATTTTTGGGTGCTGATATTTTGCCTGTCTTTCTCATAAAATTGGCCTTGGAGTTTTCTCACTGTCTCTTCAACTTGTCTGTTCTTCTAAGCTGAGTTTGCAAATATTTTATCCCTCATTTCTATTATTTCAGTGAGGCAGTATATCCAAATAACCTCATCACAATTATCAGAAAACTAAATCTCCTGAGTTTTTAAATTTCATTTTATAATTCTTTGTCATTTATACATAACATTGAATTAATCTTTGGATTTGATATTTCTTTATCAACTATGAAACATTTTAAAATATTGTGTCTATTAGTAATAATGGATTGACTATAAACTATAAAATCACTATCATGTATGAGTAATAACAATATTATTTCTCCCTTTCCATTCTTATTTTTTGTTCCTGTCTTACTACACTGTCCTGATCTTCAGGACAATGCTGAGTATTAGTGACAGCACACAATCTTATCTTGACACCAGTCTCAAAGGGAATTGTTCAGCGCTTCATCGTTAAACAAGGTGTTTGTTCAGAGTTTAGGATTTCTTTTGGTTTTGTATGTGTGTGTATTTATGTTTGTGTAGTGGAGGGAAGGTAGGTGTTTTTAGGTACTTTTTATAAATTTAAGAAAGCCCATTTAAACAATAATTTTGTTAAAAGGTTTTATTATATTTTAAATTTCATTCAATGCATTTTGATGTATTAAGATAATCATACATATTTAATCTATCAACAAATTAAATCATATTTAATGATTTTTAAAACTAATATATTTAATTTCTGAGACAAAATTATTTGAGCATAAAACACCATTTATATGTTGCTGGGCAAATTTTGTTAGTATTTTGTTTAGGATTTGTATGTTTTGAATAAGATCGTGCTATAATTTTCTTCTCTCACATTGTTCTTTGCAAGTTATAGACCTCAAACTAATTCCAGTCCCTTACCTATATTACCCCTGAGCTGATCTAATTTTTTCTGTAGCACATACAACTTTATAACATACTATAGAGTTTAACTGTTTACTTCAGCTTTTTTTTTATGTTGACCTCTCTCCAAAAATAAAAAAATACATATATAAGCTCCTTAAGGCCAGGGATTTTTGTTATGTGCATTGATATATGTCAAGCACCCAAATTCCTGGCATGTCATAAACTTTGAGTAAATATTTTAAATAAATGAGTTGAAGACAGAGATTGTGGTACAAATTACCCTATGCCCCTAATTGTGGTCAATTTCTGCAAATGTTTCATGTGCACTTGAATATTCAAATACGCACATAATTTGTTACATAAATTTTACTTACACAATTGTGGGAGCTGGTTAAACAATCTCTGAAAAGACATTGTCTTCCTGTCTGATGTTAGAGCTGAAAGTCTGCAGGGTAAGCAATTGGGAAGGAAAGATGGATGTAAATTGGGAGAGAGTAGGAACAGGTGGGAACCAACTAATGTAAGCTGGAATCTGTGAGGATACATAAGCCCCTGTCAGTTCTCACTGCTCCAATAATGGATAATGTAGGTGTCCTGCAGGAGGAACTTTGTCCTGATGCTAAACATAATCCTAGCTCAGGAGTAGGAGAACCTGAAGGAGGATCCAGGAGAAGGGGAAACAGTTGCAGGACTGGCTGCTGCCCACACCCACAAGGTGAGCCAGCAAATATGGTGACTCTGCCCTGAACTGGCTAGTGTAAAAAAACATGACTGCAGTTTCACTGTCATCCTCCAAATCGCATATGAAAATATGTCTGTGGCACACCCTAAGCAGGAAACATAATTTAGTTTAGATAAGTTGGACAAAGTCACAGCAGGAGTTTAAAAATTTGAAGTTTTATTTTTTCCTTATGAGTTGACAGTGTTCTCATTATAAAGTGACCCTCTTTATTTCTATAAATGCTGTCTGCCTTGAGGTCTATTTAATACAGCTTCACTGGTTTTTATTTGGTTAGTGCCTGTAAGACATATTTTTCCAACTATTCACTTTCAATTTCAGTATCTTTATATTTTAGAGCTATCTCATAAACAGCATATAGTGGAATTTATTTTTTAAACAGACAGTTTGGGGCAAGTTTTGTCTTTCTTATTTGTACATTTAGAATATTTACATTACTTATAATTACTAAGATGTTAGTGTTGACTCTTCTTATTTTTATTGCTTTCTATTTTCCAATCTTTTCAATATTTCGTTTTTGGTATCATTTTATATTACTTTGACTAAATTAGGTTTTACTTTTTATCGTTTTTGAGTTTTATATGTTGTTTCTCTGCATTTACTGATTAGTTCATATAACCACACATATTTAATGTTAGTTGATGTAATGTTATTCGACCCTACAAGTCTAAAATGAATCAATATGTTTGTCTTCTTTCCAACAATGACATTACATTTAAGCACTTTAACTTCATTTGCCACCTTTCCTGTGTCTACAATACTCTTGACTTTGCAAGACATTATTATCTTGCAAATATATCTTGTTTATAAAGTCAAAATATATTTAGATTATTATTTAGATTATTTATATATTTATCATTTTACTAGGCTCTTCATTTTTTTCTGGTTTCAGACTTTTCATCTTGGATCACTTTCTGCCTGAAGTACATATTTTAGAATTTCTTTTAGTGAGTAAAGGAAATTCCTTTACCTGCTCTTGATAAACACATTCAGTTTTTGTTTTTTGAAGGTCTACATTTCACATACATGCTAAAAGATATTTTCCACTACGTATAAAATGTTACACTGACATTTATTTTCTCCTACCACATCAAAGATAGGCAACAGTCATCAAAGATGTGCTGTTGTCAATCAGACATCTACTATTAGCTGTTGAGAAGACAGTTGACAATCTGTTGCTTTTTAAAAGTCAATTTGTCTTTTTATTTTCACAGCCTATATTATTTTTTAAATTTTTTACCCTTGTGTGACATAATATCTAAAAAACGAGTAAGACATAAATAACATTTGAACAAGTAGTGATAAAAGAAACACTGGCCTTGTGTACAACACCCAGATCAAGAATGAAACATTACTGGCATCCCAAGAGTTTCCTGCATATTCCTTCTCAATTACCACTTGTTCTCCTCCTCCATGGATAGTCACTGCTCTGACTTTATGATAATGACTTTCTTCCTTCACTTTTGCTGTTGGTGAAGATATCCCTAAATAATATGGTTTTGTACATTTTTGAACATAATTAATAAATTTATTTTTATAGCCTTTTTATAGTTTAATATTTTATTTGTAGGATTCATCTATGTTGTTAGAAATATTTGTAGCTTATTTTTTACTATGTACTATAATTCCTTATGTGGCTGTACCATAATTTATTTGCCCATTCTAAGTTTATGATAATTTAGATTATTTCTAGTCACAGGTAGTTAAAAATAATGCTGCTACTGACATTCTTATACTTTCTTTTGGTGCACATAAACATGCATTTATGTTGAGTATATACTTAGGAATGGAATTGTTGGGTCATATCTTCAATTCTACTATATAATGACATACTGTTGTGAAACATTGTTGTACCATGAAACATTTCCACCAGCAGTTACTCAGGTTTCCTGAGGCTCCATATCCTTGGTAAGATCTGTATTATTTATATATCTGATCTTTTAATTATTTTCTAATCTGATCAGTATTTCTTTTCTTTTTTTTTTTTGAGACAGATTCTGTAATCCCAGCACTTCGGGAGGCTGAGGCAAGTGGATCACCTGAAGTCAGGAGTTTTAGACCAGCCTGGCCAACATGGTGAAACCCCATCTTTACTAAAAATACAAAAATTAGCCAAGTGTGGTGGCTCATGCCTGTAATCCCAACTACTTGGGAGGCTGAAGCATGAGAATCATTTGAACCCAGTAGGTGGAGGTTGCAGTGAGACAAGATCGTGCCACTGCACTCCAGTTTGGGCGATAGAGCCAGACTCAGTCTATAAATAAATAAATAAATAAATAAATAAATAAAATGCTATTGAGTTTTGTACATTGGTTTTGCATCCTAACACTTTACTTGTTTACCAATTCTAGGAGCCTTTGAGCAGAGACTGTGAATTTTTCTAGGTACAGAATCATACTGTCTATGATGAGAGATAGTTTGACTTGCTCTTTTCCAGTTGGTTGTCTTTTATTTCTTTCTCTTGCCTGATTGCTCTGGAGGGAATTCCAGTACTATGTTGAATAGGAGTGGTGAGAATGGGCATCCTTGTCTTGTGCTGGTTCTCAGGGGGAATGCTTCCAGTTTTTGCCCATTAGTATGATATTGGCTGTGGGTTTGTCATAGACAGCTCTAATATTTTAAGGTATATTCCCTCATTGCCTAGTTTTTTGAGGGCTTTTAATATGAAGGGGTGTTAATTTTTATCAAAAGCCTCTTCTGCATTTCTTGAGATGATCATGTGGTTTTTGTAGTTGTGTTTATGTGACGAATCACATTTATTGATTCATACATGTTGAACCAAACCTTTTATCCTAGGGATAAAGCCCACTTGATTGTTTGGTAGATTACCTTTTTGATTTGCTGCTGGATTCAATTTGCTCGTATTTTGTTGAGGATTTTGTGTTTGTGTTCATCAGGTATATTGGCCTTAACTTTTCTTTTTTATTTTTGTCTTTGCCATGTTTTAGTATGAGAATGATGCTGGCCTTGTAGAATGAGTTAGGAAAAAGTCCCTCCTCCTCAATATTTTTGAATAATTTCAGTAGAATTGTATCACCTCTTCTTTATACATCTGGAAGAATTAGCTGTGAATCTATCTGGTCCAGGGCTTTTTCTGGTTGATAGGGATTTTTTAAAAAATAGCTCATTCAATTTTGAAACTCATTAATTGATCTCTTCAGGATTTCAGTTTCTTCCTACTTCAGTCTTGGGAGGCTGCATGTTTCTAAGAATTCGTCCATTTCTTCTAGGTTTTCCAGTTTGTGTGCATAGAAGTGTTCATCATAGTCTCCAGAGTTTTTGTTTTTTGTTTTAGTTCTTTCCTGTGGGGTTGAGGGTAGTGTAACCTATGTCATTTCTAATTGTATTTATCTGTATCTTCTTTTTCTCATTTATTAATCTATAGTGAGCTATTGTTCTTGTTTATTCTTTTGATGGACAAACTCTTGCCTTCATTGATGTTTTGTGTGGATTTTCACATCTCAATTTCATTTACCTCAGCTCTGATTTTGGTTATTGCTTTCCTTTTGCTAATTTTGGGGTTGTTCTTATTTTTCAGTTTCTCTAGGTGTGATCTTAGGTTGTTAATTTGAGACCTTTCTAGCTTCTTGATGTAGGCATTTAGCACTATAAACTTTCCTCTTAACACTGCTTTGGCTGTGTCCCAGAGATTCTGGCATGTTGTATTTTTGTTTTCATTCATTTCAAAAAACTTTTTCAATTTTTGCCTTAATTTGATTCTTTACCCCAAAAGTCATTCAGGAGCAGGTTGTTTAATTTTCATGTAATTATGTGGTTTTGAGAGATCTTCTTGGTATTTATTTCTATTTCTATTAAACTGTGGTCTTTGAGAGTGTGGTTGGTATGATTTTCAGGTGTTTTTGTTTTGTTTTGTTTTTCTGAGACAGAGTCTCACTCTGTTGCCCAGGCTGGAGTGCAGTGGCAAGATCTTGGCTCACTCCAACCTCTGCCTCCTGGGTTCAAGCGATTCTCCTGCCTCAGCCTCCCAAGTAGCCGGGATTACAAGCATGTGCCACCATGCCCAGCTAATTGTTTTGTATTTTTGGTAGAGACGGGGTTTCACCATGTTGGCCAGCCTGGTCTCGAACTCCTGAACTCAGGTGATCCACCCACCTCAGCCTCCCAAAGTGCTGGGATTGTAGGCATGAGCCGCTGTGTCTGCCCCAGGGATTTTTTTTTTTTATTTTTGAAAATTGCTTTAAATTGCGTGGTTGATCTCATAATATGTGCCATGTGTAGATGAGAAGAATGAATATTCTGTTTTCAGGGGGAGCGTTCTGTTGATGTCTGTTAGGTCTGTTTTTTTCAAGTGTCAAGTTTAGATTCTAGATATCTCTGTTAGTTTTCTGCCTTGATGATCTGTGAAACTGTCAGTGGAGTGCTGAAGTCTCCTACTAATATTATGTAGTTATCTAAGTCTCTTGGTAGGTCTCTAAGAATGGGCTTTATGAATCTAGATGCTCCAATGTTGGGTGCATGTATATTTAGGAAAGTTAAGTCTTCTTGTTGAATTGAACCCTTTTTCATTATATAATGTCCTTTTTGATTGTTGTTGGTTTAAAGTCTGTTTTGTCTGATATAAGAATAGCTACCCCAGCTGGGCGCGGTGACTCATGCCTGTAATCTCAGCATTTTGGGAGGCAGAGCTGGGCGGATCACCTGAGGTCAGGAGTTCAAGACCAGCCTGATCAACATGGAGAAACCCCATCTCTACTAAAAATACAAAAATTAGCCAGGCGTGGTGGTGCCTGCCTGTAATCCCAGCTACTCAGGAGGCTGAGGCAGGAGAATCACTTGAACCTAGGAGGGAGAGGTTGCGGTGAGCTGAGATCACGCCGTTGCACTCCAAGCTGGGCAGCAAGAGCTAAACTCCATCTCAAAAAACAAAACAAAACAAAAACAAACAAATAACAACAACAAAAAAAGCTACCCCTGCTCCTATATGTGTCATTGCATGTGAGACGAATCTCTTGAGGACAGTATAGAGTTGGGTCTTGCTTCTTTATTCAACTTGCCACTCTGTGTCTTTTAAGCGGGGTGTTTAGCCTATTTACATTGAAAGTTAATGTTAATATGTGAGAATTTCATTCTATCATGTTGTTGGCTGGTTGTTATGTAGACTGGTTGTATAGTTCCTTTATAATGGCAGTAAACTCTATGTACTTAAGTGTGTTTTTGTGGTGACAGGTATTAGGCTTTCAATTTTATGTTTAGCCCTCCTTAAGGAGGAGGTCTGGTCTGGTGGTAATGAATTTTCTTAGCATTTGCTTGCCTGAAATGGATTTTATTTCTCATTTGCTTATGAAACTTAGTTTGACTAGATATGAAGTTCTTGGTTGGATTTGTGTTTTCTTTAATGATGATGAATATAGGCCCCCAACTTTTTCTGTCCTGTAAAGTTTCTGCTAAGAGGTCCACTGTTAGCCCTTGTACATGACCTGCCCCTTCTCTCTAGCTGCCTTTAAGATTTTTTCTTTCACATTGGTTTTAGAGAATCTGATGGCTTTGTGGCTTGGGGATAGTCATCTTGCATAGTATCTTACAGGGGTGGTCTGAATTTCCTGAACTTGTGTGTTGACCTCTCTAGAGATGTTGGGAAAATTTTCATGGATGATATCCTTAAACATGTTTCCAAAGTTGCTTGCTGTCTCTCAATCTCTTTCAAGAATCCAATGAGTTTGGTCTCTTTTACATAATTCCGTATTTCTTAGAGGTTTTGTTCATTGTCTTAAAATTTTTTTTTTAAATTTTTATCTGCCTGTGTTGATTCAAAGAATGGTCTTTGAGTTTGGAGATTCTCTGAGTTCTGAGATTCTTACCTTAGCTTGGTTTATTTTGATATTAATGCTTCCAATTACATTATGAAGTTCCTGTGCTAATTCATTTTGGAAGTTCAGTTTCGTTCTCTCTTAAAATGAATATGTCATCTCTCAACTCTTGAACCATTTTACTGTTTTCTATGAATTGGGTTTCAACCTTCTGTATCTAAATGAGCTTCCTTGACATCGAGATTCTGAATTCTATGTTATTTCAGTCATTTCAGTCTGGTTGAGAACCATGGCTGGGGAGCTAGTGTGATCATTTGGAGGTATGAAGACACTCTTGCTTTTAGAGTTGCTGGAGTTACTGCACTCGCACTTTCTCACCCGTGTAGGCTGATGTTCCTTTAATCTTTGAAGTTATTGTCTTTTGAATGAGGTTTTTTGCTTTTATATTCTTCACCATCATGCCCAGCCTCCCCAAAGCTTTCTATGTTTGTCTTTTACATCTAAATATTTATTTCACTTGAAATTGATTTACAAATTGTTGTGATGTGAGATAGGAATCAAAACTTGTTCTTTTTTTTTTTTATTTTTTATTATACTTTAAGTTCTAGGGTACATGTGCATAACGTGCAGGTTTGTTACATATGTATACTTGTGCCATGTTGGTGTACTTGTTCTTTTTATATAGAATTTCTGTTTTCCCAGGAACACTTGTTGAAAAGACCCTTCTTTTATCATCTCTCTGAAAGGTCACTGTGATATAAATCAAGCATCATATTAGCATTTTGAAATATAAGCAAGTTGGACACTAGTTAAAGCAGTAAAGGCAAATTGTATTCAGTAATAACTATGGCAATAAGGGAGAGAACCACGTGTCATCTGAGTTCAACTCTGTTAAAACAAAAGGCGAGATATTTTTTAGCATCTAGAGTATGCTAATGGTAAAGTGCTGAAGGATGTTAAAGTGGGTTGGTGTATGTGACTAGGCCATCTGGGTTTACTAATTGGCACTTACTGGAAAAGAAACAAACTTCTCAAATCTTTTTTTTTTTGAAATGGAGTTTCACTCTGTCACCCAGGCTGGAGTGTAATGGTGCCATCTCACAATCTCAGCTCACTGCAATCTCTGCATCCCGAATTCAAGCAATTCTCTGCTTCAGCCTTCTGAGTAGCTGGGATTACAGGTGTGTGCCACTAAGCCCAG
>NW_012115966.1:462893-493834 GCF_000951035.1 Colobus angolensis palliatus
TTAGCCAGGATGGTCTCGATCTCCTGACCTCGTGATCTGCCCGTCTCGGCCTCCCAAAGTGCTGGGATTACAGGCTTGAAAGCTCAAAAGGGGGATTCAGCTATTTTTCAAGACACAACCTTAGGCTGCTAGAAGCCATGCTAGAGTATGGTCAGGTCTCTTAGTGCAGGAGTTTGGACTGAGTTGTTACATGCTGAGAGTTCTTTTGTACTTCTCAGCATAGGGCCTCTTTAAGAACTCTCTAATATATTCTACTGGTCTATTTAACCTGTCCCTGAAACAACATAAGCTATTATAATTTCCATACTATTGTAATAACTTTAAAATATGTATCAATACTTTTAAAGTAAGTTCTCCAACTTGGTGTTTTTTCTTCAAGAGCATCTCAGTTATTTTGACCTTTTGTATTTACATGTAAATTTTAGAATCAGCTTGTTCAAGTTCCATTAAAAAAAATCTGTTGGGATTTTTTTTGAGACTGCATTGAATCTATAACCCAGTTTGGAAAGATTGGACGTATATAAAATATTGAGTCTTCCTATTGGTGAGTATGGTAGTTTCCTGTGGGTATACATCTTCAGGATATAGCTCTCTTCTTTAGAATTCCAATCAAATTAGAATATTTTGTGTGTAAAGGTCTTGTACATCTTTTTCAGGTTTATTTTATTTTTTTGATGCAATCATAAATGTTCTCTCTTTTGAGACAGGATCTCACCCTGTCATCCAGGCTGGAGTGCAGTGGTATAATCACGGCTCACTGCAGCCTTTAACTCCTGGGCTCAAGTGATCCTCCTGCCTCACCTTCCTGAATAGCTGGGACTACAGGCATGAGCCACCACGTTTGGCTAATTATTTAATTAAGGTCCAAGTACTCATAAGTCAGCTTGTGGTGAATGCTGCCTGGCCTGGGACTCACCCTTCAGGGCAGTGGGCTCCCTTCTGGCCCAGGACAGGTCCAGAGATGCCATTTAAGAGTCGAGTCCTGGAATCAGGGACCTCAGGAGCCTACTTGGTGCTCTGTTCCCCTGTGCCCATGCTGGTACCTAAGGTGGAAGACAAAGTCCCCTTTACTTTTCCCTCCGCTTTTCTCAAGTAGAAGGAGTTTCAGCCAATAGCCACCACAGCTAGTAATGTGCTGAATCTCACCTGAAGCCAGCAAGTCTCAGAGGGTCACCAAAAGCCCTCAACATAGTAACTTGGTTTCACTGCTGGTTATTCAGAGCCTGAGGGCTTTTCGCTTAGCACGTAAAGAATGTTGCTAGGATTGGGCTCTTCCTTTCAAGGCAGTGGGTTCCCTTCTGGCCCAGAGGTTGTCTAGAAATGTCATCCAAGAGCTAGGGCCTGAAACAGGGGTCTTGCAACTCTGACTGGTGTCCTATCTGCTGTGACTGACCTGGTATCCAAGATGCAAAACAAATCCTTCTCTCTCTTCCCTCCCCTCTCCTTAAGCAGAAGGAAAGTGTCTCTTTTGGAGCTGTGAGCTGTGCAGCCTGGGGTTAGGGGAGGGGTGATGCCAGCACTCCCTTAGCCACCCCAGCTGGTGTCTTAGTAGGTCACATGCCCCTCCCAGTCCACTGTCTCTGGGCCTGGTTCAATGCTAGGACTCACCTAAGATTTGCCATCCTTATGGCCTAGACTGCCTTTCAAGTTTGCTTAGAAACACACAGCACTGTAGCCGTTAGTGATGAGGTTTGCAGGAACTCAAGTTTTGACAATTGGGATTGGCAATTTCCCTCTGGTTAGGGCTGATTTAAATGCTCCCTCTATGGGTAGGTGCCAGCAGAGTTTGGTCCAGTTTCCTTTCTGCTCTAACGGGATGGCACTGAGTTCAGTGCCTCACAATTGCTGTGTTCTCCCTCCCCCGGCACCCAGAGACACTCCCCGCATCATGCTGCTGCCGCCGAGGGTCGCCTTAGAGATTCAAACTGTTTTACTCACCTCGCCAGTGTGACTTTCAGTGATACAAACTTAACAGCAGGTCCTATGAGGACTCACCTGATTTTTGGTTTTTGTAAAGGTGATTTTTTGTGTTAGATAGTTGTTAAATTGGTGTCCTTGGGTGGGGAGGGGAAACTGGTATTCTATTCCACCATCTCGCTATACCTTCTAGCTTTTGTTTATACTCAAGGAATACCTTGTTATAACTTTTATAAAATCAGTGGTCATTTATATTTTCCACGTATTTACCTCTTCTCTTCAATCCTTCTTGTGTTTCAGACCTTCCATCTGAGATCCCTTTTTTTAATGCCTGAAATTTATTCTTTAGAATTCTTTCTTCTTTCTCCCTTTCAGTCTGTACTTTTTTTTTTGGTTTTTTGTTTTGTTTTGTTTTTAGTGATTGATTTGGTTTGATTTCATCGCTATAAGCAAGTGGGAGCATGCTATTAAAGGATGTTTCTTGCCCTTGTTCACAAAGCCTTATTATGAGAGGTTTACATATACCCATTTAAAATGTAAATCTAAGCATGCTTCTTTTCAGATGCACTATGTGCTGTATTCTCTTGGTGAGTAAAACAAAATGAGAATGGCAAGAGGAAGGCTAGAGAGCTAAGAGTGGGCCATCCCATGTAGAGCTTGACAGCTATAATAAATAAAAAAAAAATCTAGACTTTATCCGAAGAACAACAGAGTCATTGAAAAGTTTCAAGCATAAAAGTGTCATTACTACATTTATGTTTTAGAAATATAGCATATACTGCTATATGCAGAATAGTGTAGATAAGCGCCAGTGATGAATACTAGAAGAGCAGATAGTAGACTGTTGAAGGAATACAGGCAGTTAATGAAATAGGGAGAATGAATGAATTTAATGGTACTTGGTGGGTGAATCCTTAGAGCTTCATGACTGACAGTGACTTGTTTTTGGGAGTAAAGGACAGGCTAGAGTTGAGGACAAAGCCTAGGCTTCTGGCTAGGAAAGCTAGGTGGGTGATGTCATCACTCACTAATATGGGGAACAAAGAAGAGAAGCAGATTTGGAAGATAGAATGGTAAGAAGTTTCATTTTGTGCATGTTTAATGTGAGATACTCTTGGAACTTGTGACAATCAAGAGAATGTCTCACCATGGACGGTGGCTCACGCCTATAATCCCAGCACTTTGGGAGTCTGAGGCAGGTGGATCATCTGAGGTCAGGAGCTCAAGACCAGCCTTGCCAACATGGTGAAACCCCGTCTCTAGTAAAAATACAAAGATTAGCCGGGCGTGGTAGTGTGCACTTGTAATCCCAACTATTCGGGAGGCCGAGGCTGGAGAATTGCTTGAACTAGGGAGGCGGAGGTTACAGTGAGCCAAGATCAGGCCTCTGCACTCCAGCCTGGTGATAGAGTGAGGCTCCATCTTAAAAAAAAAAAAAAAGGTTGGGTGCGAGGTGGCTCACCCCTGTAATCCCAGCACTTTGGGAAGCCAGAAGTTCGAGACCCACCTGACCAACATGCTGAAACCCTGTCTCTACTAAAAATACAAAAATTAGCCAGGCGTGGTGGCGTGTGCTTGTAATCTCAGCTACTCAGGAGGCCAAGGCAGGAGAATCACTTGAACCCAGGAGGTGGAGGTTGCAGTGAGCCAAGATCACGCCACTGCACTCCAGCCTGGGCAACAAGAGCAAAACTCTGTCTCAGAAAAAAAACAAAAACAAAAACAAAAAACAGCGAGAGAGAGAATGTCTCCTCTGCTACTTCTTTGTCTCAGGAAAATGCAAAAGTTGTAGGCTTTTCTATAGACTACCACTGAAATGACTAATTTTTTTAAAGGGAGAGGGGAGATGATACATAAAACTTCAAGAGCAGAAGCCAGTTTTTCTCCATCCCTTTCTCTGACTTCTTTACATTTGGCTGCCTATTAGATGTGGTCTTATTTTCTGCCTTACAAAGTGTGGTTATATGTAGATAATTAAATTTAGCTTATTGATCATTCAATTTAGCTTCTTTTTTTTGACCAAACAAACATGGTGGGTTGGCAACCTCTTAGATGACCTCCAATGATCTCTATCCACTACAGATTTACACCTTTGTCTATAATCTCCTTTTTTTTTTTTATTTGAATGTGAGCTGAACATTTCAAGTAACTTTTTTTTATGTTTCAATTTTTTTTTTTTAGTCATACTTTATGTTCTAGGGTACATGTGCACAATGTGCAGGTTTGTTACATATGTATACATGTGCCATATTCTCACTTTTTAAAAACAGTATATGGCAGAACTGATATGGTGGCACATCTGAGGTTATAAAAAAAAAAAAAAAACTGTGACGTGGCTCACGCCTGTAATCCCAGCACTTTGGGAGGCTGAAGCGGGTGGATCACCAGAGGTCAGGAGTTCAAGACCAGCCTGGCCAACATGGTGAAACCCCATCTCTGCTAAAAATACAAAAACAAAATTAGTGAGGCACGGTGGCACACACCTGTGGTCCCAGCTACTCAGGAGGCTGAAACAGGAGAATCGCTTGAACTTGGGAGGCGGAGGCTGCAGTGAGCCAAGGTTGCACCACTGCACTCCAGCCTGTGACAAAGCCAGACGCCGTCTCAAAACAACAACAACAAACTGTGGCTTCTGTTTTGGGTGCCAGATCTCATGCTCTTTCTTGGATGTCTTTAAATGGGGAGAAGCCAGCTTCCATGTCATAAGGAAGCCCTGTGGAAAGGCACAAGTGGCAAAGATCTGAGGCTTGCCAACAGCCAGGTGAGAGAGCTTGAGAGTAGATCCTCTTTCAGTTGAGCCTTAAGGTGACTGCAGCCCAGGCTGACATGTTGATGGCAGTTACGTGAGAGACTGTGAACCAGAATCACCCAGCCAAGCTGCTCTTAGATTCCTGACCCACAAAAACCATAAGATAATAAATGTTTGTTGTCCTCAGCCACTAAATTTTGGAGTAATTTTTTATGCAGCAGTAGATAATTAATATACACCTGGCTTGGTGCATTAATCAGGGTAATCAGGCTGGGTCATGGAAGGAGTGTTTGATATATGGGAATATTGTGATTGAGATAATAAACTGTTTTATTTATTGAAGAGTAAAATAGTACATTAACAAAATCTTATCTGATAGAAAGATAATACCAGAAGTCTTCTTACTGTGATTATCAGCTAAGTTACTGGTTGAAGTTAGAATATAAATCACTCGATAGTTTTTGTCTGGAAAGATTTAGAACACGTCAATAAGGTCCTCTAATAAAGAAATTGAAATGAAATCTTGCTCTTTGGAGAAAGAGAACTGTGTAATTCCTGTAGCCAGGGCTCTTAGTCAAAGAGAAACAGAGGGTTGTGACAATGGTCCAGTGAGCCTGGCCCCAGAATTCCCTTCAACTTGTCTCTTGCTTGACGCTGGGGAGAAGACTGGGCATGATTTAGAGGCTGGAGACTAATTCAACAATGGGAAGATGCAAAAATTCATATCCTGGGTTCACCTTTTGATGTTTGGCCATTAGATCCAGTTTCTCTTTGCCTCTCATGTCCAAAAAATACTCAGATATTAGTTTCACTACTTTGAGAGACATGGCTGCTGCCATCAGTGGGTGAAAGATTGTCTTGCTGCCTGAGGTGGGATGTGCCTGGCCAACACCCGCTTCTCTGGTTGTATAAGACAGGGACCTAAAAAGGGAAAGGCTGGGAGGAGGATCATCCAGCAGGTGATCATTTAGGACTTCATGCTATAAATGGTTTTGCATTTCCAGAGATGAAACAAGTCTCTTCAGCACAGGACAACTGCAGATCATAGCCCTATGCTCTGACTGGTTTTATCAATCTGGCAGTTCAGGGTCAGTGCGAAGGACATCCCCAGCACCTGTGAAAAGAGTTGGGAAAATTTGAAGTCTTCATAAGAAAAGCCATTTCTTTCACAATTCCTGGGATTGGCCTCTGAGAGAAAGAATGTATCCATTACACTGAAGCTACCCTTCCCACCATTACTTTCAAGTCTCTCTCAGGAGCTCTTTCCTTTAGTTAAAGAATAGCAGTGGGGAGAGAAACGGGGTCAATGATGACAAGATAATAGGCTGTAAAGTACTGGAGCATGTTTTATCTTCTGAGGAGGTCACAGAGGCCCTGCTACTAGGATGGTCATATTCTGCTCACTGAACGCTGTGCAATGGCTTATCTCTATCCATGCTCTGTACCTCCTTTGTTTCCAAGCAGAGAAAAGTCATTTTCTCTGAGCTTCCTGGTTGAATTTTAACTAATCTATTATATACCCAACACTTGGGTGGAAAAATGTTAGAAATATCACTTTATTTTTGTCCTTTTTTATTAAAAAGGACAAAAAACTACCCTCAATTCACCCATCACTTGTCAAACTAAGCACAGAAACAAAGAAGAAAGTGATTACAATTTTCATCATCAGCCCCTTAACATGCAAGATCAGTTTTTCAAATGAAATACTTTATCAATTCGTCTTTTTCAGATCAGCTGAGGAAGGATCAAAGTGGGAGTCTGCTTGTTGGTTTCTGTTTGACTGCGAATCATGTGAATCACCCATATCTCTGAGGAATAAATTGATGTTCTTTTTTTTTCAGGAGATGGAATCTCTTTCTGTCCCCCAGGCTGGAGTGCAGTGGCACGATGTCAGCTCACTGCAAGCTCCGCCTCCGGGGTTCACGTCATTCTCCTGCCTCAGCCTCTGGAGTAGCTGGGACTACAGGCGCCCGCTACCATACCCGGCTAATTTTTTGTATTCTTAGTAGAGATGGGATTTCACAGTGTTAGCCAGGATGGTCTCGATCTCCTGACCTCGTGATCTGCCCACCTCGGCCTCCCAAAGTGCTGGGATTACAGGCCTGAGCCACCGCGCCCGGCCAAGAGATGTTCTTACAGCGCATTTTCTATATACCTTAAAGTAAATTGTTAATTGCATTATTTGCTACTTGACTGGGGGAATTCAGATACTGGTAAAAATAGCTAACATTTATGTGTAAATACTGTGTACCTGGTACTATTCTGAAACCTTGCCTGACTTAACTCATGTAATCCTCATAGTAACCCTGTGATTAAGCGCTTACCTCGATCACACATACACAGATGGTGATGATTCCGATATACAGGAAATTGGAATGAAACCACAGTCTTGCTTTCGCGTAACAACCCTAGAAAACATTTCAGTTACAAACGATACCACTCTAAATATTTCCGTTACAAAGTCCACCATATCAAGAGGATTATTTGGAAGATACAGTGCTTTGCATTTTGCTTTATGTAATACAAAGAGACTTAGGTATTATATTTTTATTTTCTTTGCATGAATGAAGAAACAGGCATAAGGTGGGAAATATTAAACTAGAGACTTTTCTGGTGTTGTTATCATTACAGTGGTACCTAATGTAGAAGTCCTAGATCCTTACCCGCTGAGTTAAACTAGCTTCTAAGACGCAGGTCAGCAACCGACATCCTACTGTCTTTGAACACTCAGTGCTGATCAGAGATTAACATACCACATGCAATACTAAAATTGGTTTGCATTTCATTTTCTGCTTCAACATTCAGTAAATCCATCGTAGCCCTACCAAGCACCAGGGCAGCTGCTGGTCAGTGGGTGTCCTAGTCTTTCTCCACAAACCTGAAAAATCCTGGAGAGTTCCAAACCCCTTCAGGAGCAGATAACAGGAGGAGACAAGACCTCAGGGATTTGGTTTAGTTGGAAGATGGTTGTGGCTTCTTCTCAGAGCCTATTCTGGAGATCCAAATTAATTGGGCAGGTTGTTTCAATAGTTCCACTAACTCTGTCTCCCTCAACTCCTTACTCCTTCACTTATGATTCATTTCCCTATGGGGCTGGATTCTGCCATCTCCAAGGAAAAAGAACAGAGAAAGAGGGAGAGAGGGAAACTTTTCTATCTCAACCCTATTCATTTCACTTTTTTTTTTTTTTTTTTTTGAGATGGAGTCTTGCTCTGTGGCCCAGGCTGGACTGCAGTGGCCGGATCTCAGCTCACTGCAATCTCCGCCTCCCAGGTTTACACCATTCTCCTGCCTCAGCCTCCCGAGTAGCTGGGACTACAGGCACCCACCACCTCGCCTGGCTAGTTTTTTGTATTTTTTAGTAGAGACGGGGTTTCACCGTGTTAGCCAGGATGGTCTCGATCTCCTGACCTTGTGATCCGCCCATCTCGGCCTCCCAAAGTGCTGGGATTACAGGCTTGAGCCACCGCGCCCGGCCTCATTTCACTTTTAACCATAAGGAGACCTACTTCTTGCTTAAGAAATATCTAGACACAACCCTCTGCTACTTTCACACAAACTGTTCCCCTCTAATGTAATAGTCTAGTGTAGCAAGATCAATCATAGTGTCTCTAGTCTAAATGATTTTGTTCCTATGTTTTTCTGACTTTTCTAATTACCCAAGGTTGTTGCCTTGGCCTCTCTTTTATTCAAGGTCCCCTGTTTCTCGATAAAAGGTCTAGGTCCTCTGTGACTGCAGTTTCCAAGGTAATTAAACATTTAAACAAAGAGGTCAATAACAGAAACATTGCTAACAAAATTACCTCCACATTTGTATCTGAGGGGCAAGATGCTGGTGGGCCACTGGTCCAATCACTCGTGCCATTTATACCACAACACCGGAGCTAAAAGCCAAACCCCCAAAATGATGATGGTTAGAAAGTCAACAGTGAAAAAAAGCTGTGGACCTTAGAGGAAAAGGTGGGCCCTTCAGAACTGACTCTATAGCAGAAGTCCAGAATTGGTCTGATTACTATGGGCTCCTTGAAACAAAGTGCTTTCTGATCTGTTATACCATTTCATTCACATAAGATCCCTGTGGAGTACAAACCCCTGTGCTTAATCTAGTCACATTTTACAGATCAAGAATAAGGCACCCAGGGACTGCATAATGGAGGGATTAGGCTGACCACCCCTGGACTCACCAGCCAGTCTTAAGATCACAGAAAGTAGGACCATCAAACGTGATGTACCTGCTTACATGATGCAATAGGAAGTGACAGCTATGGCAATCTTATCACAAAACAAAAACTACATCAAACTTTTAAGTTCATGGGGCTTACGGGAGACAGAGACTCCCTGATACCAAAATACTCGAGGAAGCAACTAGCCGGATCTAGAGAGTGGAGAAGTCTATAGGACAAACAGCCTAATTTCTTTCCACAAAGAGCAAGAACAAAGAGGGGTACTACTATAGATTAAAAGATACATAGAGAGACCTATCATTCAAATATAAACACATAGGCCTTGTTAAGATCTTGATTTGAACAAGTCAATTAAAATTTTGAGAAAATTAGGGAAATTTAATTATGTACTTTATTAGTGGTATTAAGAAATTATAAAATTTTAGGTGTATCAAAAAGAAGTTCTTTTATATTTAGTGGGTAAAATAATATATTGTCTAGTATTTGTTTTAACATATTCTAGCAAAAAAGTGTGGGGAATTAGAGGAGATGACACTGGAAAATGTTAACTATTGAAGAGTTGGGAGATTCATTTTTCTCTTTACTTTTGTATATTTCTAAAAATTATATAATTAAAAGTTTTCTAAACTGAATTGAAAAAATAAAGAATTGGAGATCTAAAGAAGTTAGGTGACTTCCCCAAGGCTACCCAATTCTGGTCTCCGGGCTCTAATTCTTGTGCCATTTCTTCTACTCCACACTAAGCCGGCATGCAGTCATAATGGTGCTGTTTTGAGACACAAATCGTTTATACTAGTGCAAGGCTCCATCTTTATCTCCCAACACATCATCATGTCAGGAACGCAGAGCTTGTATATGCTGTACATATACATATACATACATGTTTGTGGGTAGAAACAGCGCATAAGGAATGGGGTGTTGGTGGGCTAGGTAACAAGCCTGATTTTGGGCAACTCAGGAATTCAATGGCAATTTCTTGTGTTATAAAATGCTGTTTTCAGTACAATTTTGGAAAATACGTAAACTAATCCAGTTTGCTGTGTTTGGGTCTTCTTCACATCCTAGTAGAACTTAGATAATAAACCTATTCACGTTAGAAAAGGATGAAAGAGAGAATGTAGAGAACTTTGTACTAATCAGACTAATTACTGGGCTCCCATGTTTGTGATAGCCAAGGCATTATTCTGGGATTCAGCAATGTGGACCTTAGATTCTGAAACTTCCAGAAAAAGGAACTAGCCCCCAGGGTTTTAGACTTGAACATGAAGTCTGGGCTGATCTGAAGAGGATTCCACTTGTACTCACAAATGACTGGATGGAGTCCCACGCTGCCTTGGTGCTATTGTCTGAGTGGTAACGGTGGATGCTGTCGGTCAGACCCTTAGCCACATACTCATTCAGCTGGGCAGGCACATTCCAGCAGAGGAGACATGGTAAAAAGCAGGTGAGTTCAAGGAATAAGGAATTTCCAGTATAGGTTAGTGGTTCCACTTGCTCTTCCCTTCCAAATGGTCTCCTCAGAACTAAGGGTGAGGGGAGGGTGTTTATCTAAGGGCATACATGCTGAGCATGAGATGACATTGAAGGAAGAAGTATTTAGTAGGCTTGCTTCCTTCTAGAGCTCTGGCTTTACAAGGGAGGAAAAGGGGCAATTAAAGCAAGGACTATCCTTAGGCACTGAGGCAGACATTCTCTCCTGCCAAACACACAGAGGAAAGCAAGTAGAGGAAGAGACACTTGTTTTACTGTTCTTTCCAGGCACCACTCAAGATACCACTCAGATACAATCTCTTTCATACAGATTTTTTCTCCCCCCAATTACAATTACTCTCTCTTTCCTCTATCCTTCCACTTCATTTCTATCTCTATTATAGGACTTATTTTGTAATTTTGTACCAACTTCTCCACTGCATACTCCCCACTTTCAGTATTAAGACAATGAGTTGTGCTCTTTATAACTTACCTTCTGTTCATATACAAAGAGCAAGATGGCCAAGGTCACCTCGGCAAGGAGGATAATCAGCAGCAGGATGAAGAACTGGGACAAAGCAGATACATTCTCAGAGCACTGATCCCCATTCTCATCCCACTCCCACTCAGCTCTGGGAGCATCCAGGGGTGTTTGCACACGTGCAGGATGTTCCTGTTCTACCCCCTCAGGCCATTGTAAGCCTTCTTTTGTTTTGTGAAAATATGTGTTTTTTTTCTACAATTAGACTTTAGAGGGCAGATCAACTGTCTTCTTTGTTCTCTCCTACCTGCTGTGCCTATCAGAGCACTATATGTGTAATACATACACAACACCATCTGTTGAATAAGTTAAGCAATTTTGACATCTACCTATTGAAGCAGTTAAGCAAAAGGTCGGTAAACTAGATCATTTGGGGCCTGGTCCTTTCTACAAGATCAGGGATACCTCTGGGTGGAGGACTGCGGGTAGTGGCTGAGAGGAGCCCTATACAATGGTGAAAAGAAGGGTCCTAGCCATGGTTCTAACTCATATTTGTTTCCAGCTTCCGATGCTTATTCCCTTTATGCTAATAACACACAACAGAAAACATTTTCACTTATTCTTTCTCCTTTACCTTTTTTACCCCAACATTAATTTTGACTGCTTAAAACATTTACCTTACCCCATGTCTGCCATCTTCCATCCTTTGCCGTTAGTCTGAGAACTATCTGAGAAGAGGGACTTTTTTTTTATTCCTTCTCTTGGCTGCAGTTTAAGAGTTAACCCATACCGACTGGGCGCAGTGGCTCACGCCTATAATCCCAGCACTTTGGGAGGCCGAGGCAGGCGGATCACCTGAGGTCAGGAGTTAGAGACCAGCCTGACCAACATGGAGAAACCCTGTCTCTACTAAAAATACAAAATTAGCCAGGCATGGTGGCACATGCCTGTAATCCCAGCTACTGGGGAGGCTGAGGCAGGAGAATGGCTTGAACCCGGGAGGTGGAGACTGTGGTGAGCCGACATCGTGCCATCGCACTCCAGCCTGGGCAACAAGAGCGAAACACCATCTCCAAAAAAAAGAAAGAAAAAAAAAAAACACCATGAAAAAGTTGAACCATAATGGTAAAAAAGATTAACCAGATGACTTAAGGAAGAGCCAAGGTGATTAGAAACCCACGTCTATTGGTAGTGTGGCACTGTTACACCAAGCTCTGTTCTGGGAACACTAGAGAAATGCAGAGCTCAGTGCTCTACAGGCACTGTGCTTACAGGCAAAACCTAAGCCTTAACGTACTCCTCGGGATAGTACCTGATAGGCAATATGCAAAAGGCTCTAGCATCTCTCACATTAGACCTCCATGGCTGCAGCCAGAGCCCTCAAGTAAGTTGGATCTCTACGGAGTATCTTGTGCATATATGAGTTAAGGGAGCATCCTCTGGCATTTGGGGAGGAAAGAATCTAGAAATTATTTTTCCATTAGTTAGCAACTCTGAGTCAGATCCTGAAAGTACATAATAATAGCTAGCGTGAGGAGGATTTTGGAAAATAGATGATACCTGGTTTCATCCAAACATAAAGAAAAAATAAAATGCTATGAGGGGGAATTATAATAATGACAAAGGTCATTATTAGCAGTGTAAAATGGCTACCAAGGGGGATAGCAATGCCCTCTCTCACCTGTCCATGGGACCTTAGTCATACATAATATACTATTGGTCTGGGCAGACTTGGCTGATCTGAGGTACCAATCTCATTTTCCTAAGATCTTTCTGTGCCTATAAGTGACCTACCAAAAAACATCTTGCCTGGGACTTAGGCACCATCTCCCTGACTTGGGGCACCACATCGCTGTAAGGACTCACCGACATAAGCAGACACTTGTTTTCCTTGATAGAGCCCATGCAGCCCAGGAAGGCAACTACCATGATAATGGAGCCCACGATGACAAACACATTGCCCAGCGTGAGGGAGGGGAGGTTATGGAAGAGCACTCCGAAGTTGTTGTGGATCAGCAGGTAGATCCCAAAGCCCAAAATGCAGCAGCCGCAGATCTGAAAGGAAGAATCCCACAACATCCTGAAGCAAAATGTGGTTCTTGGGTATCTCCTCATATTCTCACTTCCTTGAGATCAGAATCACTTTATTTTTAACTGGCTCAGTCAGAGTCTCATGAACAATTTTTTTACCAAACTTTTCCATGCTTACATTGGAGAGGCAATCTCAGCTTTCTCATGTGGAGACCTACTCACAACTCTTCCTACCCATTTCCAAATACCAAGGAAAGAGCACTTCTGTGAGCCGCACAATATCTTCACTATATATAGGTCTAACTTCCTGTTCCTTATCTTTTCAGTCGCTCACACATGGCTTTCCCTGTGGAAACCATGACCATGTAGAGAAGATGTCCTGCTTGAGGAAGCTCATCTTGCTAGGCAGAAAACTAGAGAATCCAAACTTATAATAATCTTCTCATATACACAAGTACCAACCCATCCTATATCTGAAATTCAATTGCTGAATTTTGTACAGTGAAACCTCCCCGGAAGGGGTGACTTTCCTTTCAATCACTTATTGTTTCAAGGAATCTAGAAAAAAAGACAAG
This sequence comes from Colobus angolensis palliatus, assembly GCF_000951035.1. Lineage (NCBI taxonomy): Eukaryota > Metazoa > Chordata > Mammalia > Primates > Cercopithecidae > Colobus > Colobus angolensis. Next base: position 476,301 of record NW_012115966.1, read on the forward strand.
AAAAACAGAGGCACTCAATACCCAGAGCACACAGTCTCAGGTTTCTCACCTACATATGTTAGCTATAAGTAGTAGTAAACTAAAGCCCTCAGAGAGAAACAGCACCTCCATCAATAACTGCACTAGTACCTTTCAATTTTGCAGGCTTATTCTGTGGCAGGAAGAGGGGAAAAATTATTATTCCTTTGTTTCTAGGATGGTTGTGCTGTACATGACCCAAACATGCATGGATTTTACCCAACACCAGCCTCTTCAGTAGAGGAGAGAGGAGAGCTTAGCTGGGGAAAGGTGAGCTTAACCATGCTCAGAAGAGACACACTTACCCAAAAGAGCAAGTTGAAGAAAAACAGGACATACTTCAGCAATTTCAAGCTACTCATGCCCATGCTGTGATATTCTTGCCCTAAGGAATAAGGAAGAAGAAGTTAAGTTACCTGGCTCTGTAAGGTAGCCAGAGATCAGAGTGTACAAATGTTCAGGGATCTCTAGCATTACCTTGGGTTTGAGCTGTGGCTCTCCTCTGGAAAGTTTCCCCAAACTCTCCACTCTCCTAGTTTCTGAACTGAAATACCAACTGGCTCATCTTAGACATTCAGTTTTTGTCCAAGTCAGCAAGCCAACAATGCTTAACATTGAATTAAGCACTGTAGAAGAAAATAGAGCCATTCTTAGAAGAGGATGGGTCACAGTGACAAAGACCAGGCCAGTGCTTCAGCTCTATCTGCAGCATTAGCAACTAGTGTCTGGGCACTTACTTAAGCCCTTGAAGTCAGGGATGGACTGGTCAATCAGCCGTCAAGAAAGCCAACAGCTTGATGGGCCAGTTTCTTAAATACTCTATGATTCATGTACATACTACATTTGATCAGTAAACTTCTCCACATGAAAGTGGGGAGAACATAGCCACGCCTCATTTATTCTTTTATTCCAGAAACATTTATGTTTTCTGTTCTAGATGTTGTGGAAAACACAACCGTGACTAAGCAGTAGCTATCCTCTAGAAGGTAACAGTCTTACAGCAGAGATAAAACAAGCCAACAAATATGCAATGGGGAAGTAAAGAAAGATAGCAATGTAAGTTTTTGTTTTTTTCAACTAGAATATCATTTTCTTAGTGAGGACATCAGTTTCCAATGTCTGGTCCTCAATTCTAGAAATCCAGATACAGAATTTTGACCCCTCTCCTCCCTTCTCCTCCCTCCCCTCCCCTCCCCTCTCCTCTCCTCTCCTCTCCTTTCCTTTCCTTTCTTCCTTTCTCTCTGTGTCTCAATCTGTCTCCCAAGCTGGAGTGCAGTGGCACAATCTCAGTTCACTGCAACCTTCGCCTCCCAGGCTCAAGTGATCCTCCCATCTCAGCCTCCCAGGTAGCTGAGACTAAAGGCATGAACCACCATGCCCGGATAATTTTTGTATTTTTAGTAGAAAGGAAGTTTCACTATGTTGCCTAGTCTGGCCTCAAACTACTGACCTCAAGTGATCTGCCCACCTTGGCCTCCCAAGGTGCTGGGATGATTACAGGCCTGAGCCACCGTGCCTGGCCAGAATTTTGAATTTTCTGTCAGAGGTAATGATATTCTATAAAGTGACTCATTTTTAAAACTGTGCACAGGACTGATATTTAAAGCAGAATGTTGAGGCAGTGTTCCATTAAAATTATGCCTTTTCCAGTGCATGGGCCACTTGTGCAATCCATAGTATCTTCTTTGCAGTTTCAAGGTACCCGGGAATCACATGGTCTTGAAGGAATAGTTCATCCAGGCTGTAGATAAGCCTGGTGAGCTACTTCTCTTCCACAATAAAATGAATTTCTCTGTTGTAAACACCAGATACTTAGATCTATTTCATACCCTTTTCCTTTACTTTGTACTTTTTTCCCCCTTTTTCTCCTTGTCTTACTCCTCAGGATTATCCTTAAGTCTACATCATTACTTTAATAAAATTAAAATAAAATTAATTGGATTATAAATGCATTTGAATATATATCAGGAGTCAAGTGTGATGATTTACTACCCAGGCTTTGAGGTCAAGCTTGAATTTTCCTCTTACATATGCCACTAAACAGCTTTGTGAGAATGGGACACCAAACTTAACAGTTCTAGTCACAAGTTCTTCCTACCTATGTAAAACGGGCCAATACTTATCCCTCTTAGGGTGGACGTGAAGATTAAATGATCTTATCACACAGACTGGGATACAGCAAGACTGGTACTCAGTAAATTGAACCCATGATTATTTAGTCTTTTTTTTTGGCGGAGTTTTGCTCTTTCACCGAGGCTGGAGTGCAGTGGCATGATCTAGGCTCACTGCAACCTCCGCCTTCCAGATTCAAGTGATTCTCCTGCCTCAGCCTCCAGAATAGCTGGGATTACAGATGCCCATCACCACGTCCAGCTAATTTTCGTATTTTTTTTTTAGTAAGGATGAGGTTTCACTATGTTGGCCAGGCTGGTCTTGAACTCCTGACCTTGTGATCTACCTGCCTCAGCCTCCCAAAGGGTTGGGATTACAGGCGTGAGCCACCGCGACCGGCCAATTATTAAGTCTTAAAGAACTACTCTGTTTATCAGGAGTGAATGATGAATTTGGGTGTTTCCCAGCCCTTTATCAGGATCACACTGACAAAATATCTCATAGAGTAAGACATATCTATGAATAAATAATCTTATTCATTTTATCTAGAATTAAAAAAAATTAAATTAACCCTTAGAATGTGACATTTGCCAGTCCTCATTTCCAAATTCTTGAGAATCCTTCCTGTTGCCCTTTGCACAAGCTATATCAATCAATAAAGATAAAATATGTCAAGTCCCAAAGAACAGTAACAAATGCCATGAAAATGCAAAGATTTTCAGCTGGGTTGATCAAAGAATATTTCATGGTGGAGGACATTAAAGCTGAAACATTTAAATGAATGTAGTCCCCTTGAGCAGCTAAACATGGACTCTCACGATTCACTGTACCCTAGAGCTGTGCTGCAGCTTTGAGCACTTAGAATCTGGCTAGTCTGAATTACTATGTGCTGTAAGTGTAAAATATATACTTAGTACAAAAAGGATTATATCAGTAATTTTTCAATATCGATTACATTTTAAAATTATAGTATTTTGTACATATTGAGATAACTAAAATGTTATGAAAATTCATTTCACCTTTTTCATTTTCCTTTTCTTAATGTAAAAATATAAAATCACATGTTTGGGAAATGTGCCTCTGGCCAATGGATTAACAGGGACCAGATTTAACCCCTCACCTGAAACAGCTAAAAAATGTAGATTATAAAATAATGGTCTGCAAAACACTGAATGTAAGACAATGAAGGACACGGACCCATGAGAGATGGGAAATAAATGGTGTGAGCCCTGTGATTGCCTCAGCTTGTATTGACAGACAGTTTCCAGACCATGGAACATAGAGGGAGAGCCTGACAGACTCCCTGGGTTGAGGAGGCAGAGCTGAGATTTTGAGGAGACCAAGGGAGCTAGGGTTTACAGGACACAGCAATGTACAAAAGAAAGGTGCACGGAGAGCAAACCCCAAAGATTCACAGCAGTGCTTGCATCAGTTTCCTATTGCTACTAAAACATTACCACAACTTTGTGCCTTAGCAACGCAAATTTATTATGTTACAGTTCTGAAGGTCAGAAGTATACATTCAGTTTGTTGGCTAGGCTACATTTCTTCTTAAGGGCTCAGGGAGATAATTTGTTTCCTTGTCTTTGTCAGCTTCTAAAGTCACCTGCATTCCTTATCTCCTTTCTTGCATCATGCAACTTCTTGCTTTTGTCATCATATCTGCTACTTTCCATATCTCCTGCTTCATCCTTATAAGGGCCCATATGATTAGATAAGAACCACCTGGCTAATCCAGGATAATCACCCCATTTCGAGATGTTTAATTTAATCACAACTTCAAAGTCATCTTTGCCCTATAAGGTGTATGGACATATTTGGGGCCTATTATTCAGTCTACCAAAGTGTCCATTAAGAATTTAGCTGAGTCCTGATTAGCACCTGCATGTACAGAAACTACCCAAGGATAGGTACCATCTGAGCAGTGCCTGCCATTCACACAGCACCAGTGACTGTTCCCACCAGTCAGACTGGAAAACCCCAAGATTCACAGGATAGAGTACACAGAAGGATGTTGCCTCAGTAATAGGGAACAGATAGCTCTAGACCGAACACTGTTCTACCCAACAATTCTTGAGAGTAAGGGCCCAAATATTAAACACTTTCCAAGTAACTTAAGTGCATCCTAAAACAAAGCTCGGTAAGATTTATAGGAATGCCAAATATTTGGCACCCAGCAAAGTAAAATTTACACATAGTCACTCAAAATATCAGGCATGCAAGAAGCAAAAAAGCACAACCTATAACATGGCAACAGATGAAAACCAACCCAGCTGTTAGATTGGTAAAGCCATTAAGCCAGATATTATGTTTTCAAAAAAATAAATAGAGACATGGAAAATATAAAAAGGACTCAAATCAAACTTCTAAAGATGAAACTACAATGTGTGACATGAACAATACATTGGATTAGATTAATGGCAGATTAGATATTGCTGAAGAAAAAAACTAAAACACTAGCGAACTTGAAGATGGCAAGAGAAAATACCCTCAAAGAAACACAGACAGAATATATATATACATATTTTTTTTCCTTTTTTTGGAGACAGAGTCTTGCTCTGTCGCCTAGGCCAGAGTGCGGTGGCACGATCTTGGCTCATGGCAGTCTCACCTACTGGGTTCAAGCAATTTTGCATCAGCCTCCAGAGTAGCTGGGACCACAGGTGCATGCCACCAAGCCCAACTAATTTTTGTATTTGTAGTAGAGACAGGGTTTCACCATGTTGGCCAGGCTGGTCTCGAATGCCTGACCTCAAGTGATCCACCCGCTTCGGCCTCCCAAAGTGCTGGGATTACAGGTGTGAGACATCATGCCTGGCCAGAAAATAAAATGTTTTAAATGAACAGAGCATCATGAGTTGAAAAATAATTTCAGGTGGCTTAATATACATGTCATTGGAGTCTCTAAAATTGAGGACAGAAGAGAGATAGAAAAATATTTGCAGGAATAATGACTAAATAAAATCCTAAATTTGATGAAAATAATATCTCTATGGAACCAAGAAGCTCAATAGCTCAATGAACTCCAAGCACAAGAAACATGAAGAAAGCTACACCAAGGTACTTTATAATCAAAGTACTCAAGAAACAGTGATAAAAAGAAAATCTTGACGGGGCGCGGTGGCTCAAGCCTGTAATCCCAGCACTTTGGGAGGCCGAGACGGGCGGATCACGAGGTCAGGAGATCGAGACCATCCTGGCTAACACGGTGAAACCCCGTCTCTACTAAAAATACAAAAACTAGCCGGGCGAGGTGGCGGGCGCCTGTAGTCCCAGCTACTCGGGAGGCTGAGGCAGGAGAATGGCGTGAACCCGGGAGGCGGAGCTTGCAGTGAGCTGAGATCTGGCCACTGCACTCCAGCCTGGGCGACAGAGCGAGACTCCATCTCAAAGAAAAAGAAAAGAAAAGAAAAGAAAATCTTAAAACAACTAGGGGAAAAAAAGACCTGTTAAGGAATAAGGAACAATTGTAAGGATAACAGCAGACTTCTTACTGGAAAATAGGCAAGCTGGAAGAAAGTGGAGCAACACATTTCAAATACTAAAGAAAATAAATTGTCATCCTAAAAATCTATACCCAACAAAAATACATTTTCCTAACCTAATAAAAGGACTTTAAGACATACAAAAGGTGAAAGAATTCCACACCAGTAGATCCATACTACAAGAAATGTTAACGGCAATCCTCTAAGTAGAAGAAAAATGAGACCAGATGGAATTACAGATATACATAGAGGAACAAAGAGCACCAGAAAAGGTGCCTACAGGAATAAATGCACAATACTTTTTTCCTGTTATTTAAATCTCTTTAATGTATTTTTATTTTTATTTTTATTTTTTGAGACAAGGTGTTGCTCTGTGACCCAGGCTGGAGTGCAGTGGCATGATCTTGGCTCACTGCAACCTCCGCCTCTGAGGTTCAAGAAATTTCCATGCCTCAGCCTCCTGAGTAGCTGGGATTACAGACATGCACCACCAAGCCCAGCTAATTTTTTGCATTTTTAATAGAGAGGGAGTTTCACCATGTTGGCCAGGCTGGTCTCGAATTCCTGACCTCAGCTGATCCGCCTGTCTCAGCCTCCCAAAGTGCTGGGATTACAGGCTCGAAAGACCGCACCTGGTCTTAAATCTCTTTAAAAGATACTGAACAGTTCAAACAAAAATAATAACAATATTGCATTGCATTAATAATAAATGTAAAAGTAAACTTTATGATAATAATAGTGTAGAGGCTGGGAAGGGAGAAATGGAAGTATACTATTGGGAGCTTCTTATATGTGAAGTGGTAACCTCACTTGAAGGTAAAAATCTTTAAAAATACTAGATTAATCAAAAGAAGCCAGAAAAAGAGAAAAGGGGGAACAACAGATGGGAAAAATAAAGAACAAATAGAAAAATGAGACAAATAAAAAACAAATACGCTAAAATCCCAACCATATCAACATCACAGTAAATGAAATGGTCTGAATACTTAAAATATGAAGCAGGAATAAATAGATGAATTTAAAAAACAAGACCCAATTATGTTGCCGACAAAAAATGCATTTAAAATATAAAGAAGCAAATACATTTTAAAGTAAAACGACAGAAAAAGATATACCATACTAACACTAATAAAAGGGAAAAAAATGTCTATATTAGACTAAAACAAACACTATTACAGAAAAAATCATCAAGGATAAAGAAGATTATAATTATAAAGGGACTGATTGAGCTAAAGAACATAAAAATCCTAAGCGTTTTTGCACCTAGTCAAAATTTATGAGACAGAAATGAACAGAACTAAAAGAAGAAATAGACAAGTATACAGCTATACTTCAATAGTTTAATATCCTTCTCTCAATAACTGATGGAATCAGTAGACAGAAAAGCAGTAAATATTTGAACAACAGCACCAATCACCTTAAACTAACTGATTGTGATAGAACACTCCACCCCACAACAGCAGAATATACATTCTTTTCAAGGTTACATAAAACATTTACCAAGATAGACCATTCTGGACAGAAACCAAGTTTCAATAAATTTAGAAGGAATTGAATTAGAAATCAATAACAGAAATATCCCTAGAAAATCTCCTCAAATTGGGAAACTAAATAGCGTACTTCTAAACAGTTCATAGATCAAAGAAGAAATCAAAGAGAAAATTAGAATTCTGAATTGAGAAAAACTTTAAAAACATGTTGGCCGGGTGCGGTGGCTCACACCTTTAATCTCAGCACTTTGGGAGGCCGAGACGGGCAGATCACGAGGTCAGGAGATCAAGACCATCCTGGCGAACACGGTGAAACCCCGTCTCTACTAAAAAAATACAAAAAACTAGCCGGGCGAGGTGGCGGGCCCCTGTAATCCCAGCTACTCGGGAGGCTGAGTCAGAAGAATGGCGTAAACTCGGGAGGCGGAGCTTGCAGTGAGCCAAGATCGCACCACTGCACTCCAGCCCGGGCAACAGAGCGAGACTCCGTCTCAAAAAAAAAAAAAAAAAAAGTTGAAAATGTGTGAATGTCACTAAAGCAATATTTCGGGGTGAATTTTAGTGCTAAATGTCTATAGCTGAAAGGAGAGTGGTCTCAAATTAATGACTTCCGATTGCATCTTGAGAAACTAGAAAAAGTATAACAAATTAAACCCAAAATAAGCAGAAGGAAGTAGATAATAAAGATAAACACTGAAATCAATTAAACAGAAAAACAAAACAAAACAAAAAAAAACTCACAAAAGTTGGCTCTTTTAGAAGACTGATAAAATTGATAAACTTATACACAGGTAATCAATTTTAAAATAGAGAACAAAAATTATCAATATTAGGAATGAGAGAACAACACTACAAATTCTATAGATATCAAAAGGATAAGTCAATATAATAAATGACTTGATGCCAATACAACTTAGATGAAATAGATGAATTCATTGAAAGGCACAAATTACCAAATCTCTCTCAAGAAATAGATAGCCTGAATAATCCTATCTCTAATAAGAAACTGATTTTGGAGTTTAAAAATCTTCCCATAAAGAAAACTGCTAGTCCAGATGTCTTATTGATGATTTCTACTAAACATATAAGGCAGAAATAATACTGATTCTATATCAAATCTTCCAGAAAATAGAAAAGGAGGGTACACTCTCTAGCTTATCCTGTGAGGCCAGAATTTTCAGTTACTAAAACAGAAAGATATTACAAGAAACAAAACCACAGACCAACATTCCTCAGAACAAGATGTGAAAATCACAAACAAGATTTTAGTAAAAAACATCTAACAATATAGAAAAATGATAAGAAATTATGAACAAATGGGGCTACTCTCAGGAATGCAAGGTTATTTTAACATTGAAAAAAGTACTTAATTAATCATATTAACAAACTGAAAGAGAAATTATCTTCTGAATAGATACAGAAATTTATTTGACAAAATTCAACATCTATTTCTGATAAAAACTTAGCAAACTAGGAATAGAAGAACACTTATGCAAACTTATAAAAGGCATTTATGAAGGGCACAGAATTAAGAACATCATACTTAATGGTATAATACCAAATGTCTTACCCTTATATAAAGAAAAAAATAAGTCTGTTTACTCTTAACTACTCTATTTGGCATTGTACTGGAGTTTCTAGGCAGTGCAAATGAAATATGAAAAGAATGGCATCCAAATTGGAAAGAAAAAAAAGTAAAACTGTTTTTGTTCACAGACATCATGAATGTCTTTGTAGAAAATCTAAATAAATCTAAATAAATCTACAGAAAAACTACTAGAACTAACAAGTAAATGTAGCAAGGTTGCTAGACACAAGATTCAATCTACAAAAAATAATAGCATTCTATGCACTAGTAACCATTAGAAATCAAGTATTTTTTTTAAGTATCATTTATGAAAGCATCATATATGAAATACTTAGGCATAAATCTGACAAAAGTTGTGAAATAATTGTACGCTGCAAACTTAAACATTGCTGAAAATTGAAAAGATGCAAATAATGGAGAGATATACCACATCCATCTACCAGGAATTCAATATTTTTAAGATGTCAATTCTTCCAAATTTATCTATAGATTGTAATCCCAATCAATACTACAGCAGAATTTTTTGTAGACTTCAAGCAATTAATTCTAAAATTCATTTGGGAATGCAGAAGACTTAGAATAGTAAAAATGAGTTTGATAAAGAACAAAATCGGAATACAAACACTACCTAATTATATTACTTTCTATAAAACTACAGTAATAAAGACAGCATAGCACTGGTGTTAAATAAATATATCACGAGAACAGAATAGAGAGTCCATATGTATATGGACAACTGATTTTCAAAAAAATACAAAATTAATACATTAGAGAATGAACAATACTTTTTTAAACAAATGGTGCTGGAATAATTGTCTATTAATATGCAAAAAATGAACTTGCATTTATGCCTCTCTCCATATGAAATCGTAACTAGTAGTGAATCATAGATCTAAAGGTAAAATCCCAAACTATAATTCTCCAGAAGGAAATTTAGGAGAAAATATTTGCAACCTTGATCACACAAAGAGTTCTCAGATAAGACACCAAAAGCACAATAAGCTGATAAATTGGACTTCTTCAACATTAAAAACTTCTGCTCTTCAAAAGATACTGTTAAGAGAATGAAAAGACACGGCACATAAGGCAAAAAATATTTCCAAATCACACAGAAGATAAAAGGCATGTATGCAGAGTATAAAAACAACTCTTGAAACTCAATGGTAAGAAAATAAACAATCCAATTTTTAAAATGGGCAAAAGATCAGAACAGACAAAGAAAGAAGATATTATATGGATGGCAAATAGCACATGAAAGAAAATCTCTACTTCATTAGTTATTAAGGATATGCAAATTAAAACCATGGTAAGATACCACTCCACATCTCCTAGAATGGCTAAAATGTTTTCAAAACCTGACCACACCAAGTGTTGGCGAGGATGTGGTGAAACTGGAACTCTTACACACTGTTGGAGGGAATGTAAATTGGTATAGCTATTTTCAAAAGCAGTTTGCTGGTTTTGTACAAAGTTAAACATATACTTATCGGCCGGGCGCGGTGGCTCAAGCCTGTAATCCCAGCACTTTGGGAAGCTGAGACGGGCAGATCACAAGGTCAGGAGATCGAGACCATCCTGGCTAACATGGTGAAACCCCGTCTCTACTAAAAAAGGCACAAAACTAGCCAGGCGAGGTGGCGGGCGCCTGTAGTCCCAGCTACTTGGGAGGATGAGGCAGGAGAATGGCGTAAACCTGGGAGGCGGAGCTTGCAGTGAGCTGAGAACAGAGCAAGACTCCGTCTCAAAAAAAAAAAAAAAAAAAAGAAAAACCACATATAATTATCATATGATCCAGCCATTCTACTCCTAGGTATTTACCCAAGAGAAATGAAAGCGTATGTCCATACAAGGACTAGCACAGGAAGGTTCATAGTTTTATTTACAATAATCCAAACTGGAAGCAACCCAAATGTCCATAAACAAGTGAATGTATAAATAAAGAGTGGTATGATTTTACAATGGAAACTACTTAGCAATTAAAAAGAATGAACTATTGTTACACTCTACAGCATAGTGAATGTAAAAATATCATGGTGAATGAAAGAGGGTAAATAAAAAAGAGTACATTCTGCATGATTCCAGTTATATCACATTTTAGAAAATGAAAACTAATCTATAGCAACAGAAAGCAGATCAATGATTGTCTGAGGATGAAGGTATGGGAGGGTAGGAGGTGAATAGAAGGAGCAGGGAAGGGTGAGAGAAAGGGATTACAAAAGGTCACAAGGAATCTAGTGACTGATGCATATGCTCAGTGTTTTGACTGTGGTGATGGATTTATGCATGTACACTTACGTCAAAGGCCCCTCCTAATTTACTCCTGTCCATCAATTCACACTCATGGCAACACCCCTGGTATTATACTTTAAAATTTAGCAAGCAATATTGAATCCTTGTCTTAATGCTTCCTTCTTTACTTTGCTAATGTGTTTCTTTGCTGAAATTTTCCCTTTTCTTTATGGTCTCTTATTCTAGTTAGTTACGATCATCCTAATGATTCAGCTCAAGTGTCACTTTTCCAGGAAGTCGTCTCTGTTTATGTCTAAGTGTTCACACCCAACCCTCACTTGCCCTAAGGAGTATCTGTAATACCTGTGTACCTCTGCCATTGTACTAACCATTCTGTTTTATAAGTGACTATTCCCTCACTAGAATGTGAGCTCCTTGAGGGTAAGATCTATGCTATTCATCTTTGGCTTCTCAAAGCCTCATTACCTCAGAATTATCTGATGTAGTGGAATGAACATGACACTGCGAGTCAGGAGCCTTGGGCTTGAATTTTTAGTCTACTAATAAACTGATGTTTTGGACATAGGCAAATAACTAACTTACCCATCAGTAACAGAAAGCAATTGAGCCAGATGCCTCCTAGAATCACATCAGCCCCAACATCCTGGTATCCTATGACAATTAGTTCAGGCCCCTGTAACCTGATTGTCCACTGAGCACCAACTGGCTAGGTGCCCAAACTTAGGGACATTCCTACTGATTCTTTCCTTCACAGACAGGAAGAAGAACCTCTTCTTCCTTCCTCTCCCACTTTCTACCTTTCCAGACTCATACCAAATTTAGTAAGAAAATCTTCTCACTTGGTGAAGATTGTCACTACTTTTGCCACATGCCATAAGGGCCTCAGAGAGAATGCTGCTCCATTTTCCTTTCCCCTTCTTCACTGCTACTGGGCAGTGATTAAGCCTCCCACCCCTTCCAACTACCATCTAGAGGAACTGACACCCGTCCCACAGTCAAAGTCTATGACTCTCAGCTCCATGACTCACGGTTCTATGCAAAAACCACCACCATCAGTTTCCAGGAAATCTGCATGACCAAACTGCATGTAGCTGTGGCTACCTTCCACAACTCAACATGGAGGTTAAGGATCAACTTTACCCTTTAGTTTCCTCCAATGGGCTTGAGCTGGTAGACCTGTGGATTTCTAATTCCATCCCTGTCTTTTTTTGACCTGTACTAACAGCACCATGTAATCTATTCTTGAATTTAATCAAGCTTAGAAGTGGTTAAGGTTGGATAGAGGCTTCAAGAACCTCTATCGGGCTCGCCGCGGTGGCTCACACCTGTAATCCCAGCAATTTGGTAAGTTGAGGTGGGACGAGCCCTTGAGCCTAGCAGTTCAAGACTAGCCAGAACAACATAGCGAAATCCTGTCTCTATTTTTAAAAATTTTTAAGTTAAAAAAAAAAAACAAAATAAAAACCTCTATCAGTTCTTCATCTTCAGCCTTATCTGATCCAATGATGTTACAAGCTGGTCTGGAGCCACAGTAAGACAGCTTTGGTGCTACATAGACCATTACACTTATGAGATATTAATAAGTGCTCCTCAAACAAAAGCCAAGATAAAGAAAAAAACAGTGTAAGAGAAAAGCTTCTTATATGCTAATGTGCGCTGTGAAAAGAAAAAAATATACTTATATAACTACAAACCTATTTTTATGTTGGAGATTACTTATTAACAGCTCAAAGAATATAGTATTCCATGGAACACAGTTTGATAAACACTAGCTTTCGAATCAGATAGGTCTAGTTTTGAATTCTGGTAGTACTACTTATCAGAAGTGTGACCTTGGGCAACTTGCTTAACCTGTCTTTCACTATATCTTTGAAATAGGGCTATTAATACTTACCTCAGAGGTTGTTCTGAGGGCTAAATGAGATACTATTTCCAGGATGGCCCAGTCCCTGAGTATCTGCCTTATTCAGTGAATACTCACTGAAAGATCAAGTTCAGAGCCTACCTACCAGTCCATTCCTAAGGGTAACCCTTAGCTTCTAATAGATTTTTAGGAATAAAATATACATGGGGCCAGAATAATCCCTTGCTTGTTTCATACCTTTTAAAAAGAGGTTTCTTGTGCTATTTGTAAAAAAAAATTAAAAAATCAAACAATACAGAAAAGTACATGTTTCTTTCTCCATTTGTACCTATTAGGACAAATTGAAAATTTCAAATTTCAGTAATAAAAGATAAATAAATAAATGTAAGTATAGTTTCTGTAAGACTTCCTTTCAGTGAAGAAAAGTGTTTAATAGAAAAACACCTTTGTATGCTAAGATTGAGAATATGTTATTAGAACACATTTCTTTCTCCACTGAAATCTGTTAAGACATGTTGGGAAATCCCAGCAATAAAAGGCAAATGTAAGCACACTTTCTTTAAGATGCATAATTGTTTTTTCTTTCAGTGAATGGAAGAATTTGGTAGAGCAACACCTTTGTAAGCTAAGATTGAGAATATATATTAGAAGACATTTCTGACTCCATTGAAATCCATTCGGAAAAGTTGAAAAATCCAGCAATAGAAAGCAAATGTAAACATGCTTTCTTAAAAAAAAAAAAATCTACATTAAAAAAATAAAGAAAAGTATAAAGAAGAAAGCATAAAGTCTTCTGAAATCCCACCTCCCAGAGATAACCATCATTAGCATTTTGGCAAACATCCTTCCAGACACTTCTCCATATACATTTCTCTATATACGGATTTGTCAATTTACATACAAGAGCATTTGCGAGGTAATTACGGCTCCCTATCCCTTCCTACACAGAGCCTGTGGCACTCTTTGTTCCTTAGCAAAGAAAATTGAGGCTGTGATTAAGAAAAATTTTTTCTAAATAGGAGAGAAAATCTGTTCCCAATGAGGGCTCCCAAATTTAGGCTTTCTTGCTCAAACAAATTTAGATACATAATAGATAGTTCACTGAATCCCACAAAATACTGAGTTCCTCATAAATGTCTTATTTATAATCCTCAAATCAGCCTGACAACGTAGGTGTCATTAGCCCCATTCTGCAAAGAAGTCAAGGAGTGGCACAAGGTCACCCAGCTAAGAATCATCAAAGGCAGGGTGAAGGCCAAGGTCTTTCAGCCTCCAAAGCCCATGCTCTTTCCACTATCTCAGGCTCTGGTTTTGTGCCTGTTACTTCCCAATTCATTTGGTGCAATGTGTTGAGCATCCAGGAGAAGACCTTCTATTTTTCATCAGCTTGTGCCTCTGCAGTTTGAACTCCTGTGACCAGTGGCTGAGATGCAATCAGAGTTATGGCTGTACGTCCTTTTGAAGAGCAATAAGCAGTTGTAGAGAAAGAAGTAGGAATAAAATAAAACAAAGCCAAAGCATCAACTCTTATGTATTAGTGTCTGCTCATCTCTCCATCAACTTATCAAGGAATATCTGTTACCTTATTCCTTCCTAAAATTGTAATCTGGTAAAAATTTTGTTTCTTCTAGGCCACTGTTAAGGGAGGGGATTTGGTGATTTATAGAAGAAGAGAGGAATAAGGAAGAAGAAAAGAAGAAAGAAAAAATGAAGAAAGACAAATCCAGATGATCTTGGAAGCTCACTTCCTCCCATTTGGGAGCTTAGCAAGACACTACTAACAGCTGAAGTGGGACAAGGACTCTTCTAATAAGCCCCTAAATCAGGAACAGTCACCTAAAACAGTTAGAACTGTTACAGAGTCAAGAGACCAGAGGTTCTCTTTCCTCCTATGTAGAAATACGCAGAACTTCACAGACAGGGTCCCTTGGCTAGATGCCTGTCCATGGTGTCTGCAGGCTGGCTGTGCTCAGATTAAGCAAGACTCTTTGTGGGATAAGAAAAGCCACTTTGTTGGTATTCCTATCAAAAATTTAAATAACCTGAATCTAATCATGAGGAAACATCAGATAAACTCAAATGGAGAAACATTCTAAAAAAGAACTGACCTTACTCTTCAGGAATATCAATGGCAAGAAAAACTCAGGAAGTGTTCCAGACTAAAGGAGACAAAAGTTACAGTTGAAGGCAATGCATGACTAGAAATTTCCTTTTGCTGTAAAGAATATTAATGAGGTAATTGGTGGAATCTGAATAAAATCCATAGATTGTTAATTATATTGCATAAGTGTTAATTTCCTGGTTTTGATCATTGTAAAGTGGTCATATAAGAGAACGCACTTGTTTGTAGAAATATACACTAAGGTATTTAGGGGAAAAGGCATCAATCAAGTTACTAATTACTCTTAAATGAGAGAGCCAGAGAAGAATAAACAAATGAAGTAAAATGTTAATATTTTGAAAGTCTGGGTGAAAAGGATTTAGAAATTTTTCATAATATTTTTTCAACTTTTTTATCAGTCTGAATTTCGTCAGAATTTTTTTAAAGAGTTGGAAAATAAATAAATGATCTAAGGGATTCTCATCTCAAAATCATCACAATTTAAGTCTTCTATGTTATAAATATTGAGATTCTACAACAGTTATTTTAAGAAGACTAAACCATAGAATAATTTTTGAATGCCTTTATTTGTTCCTGATATAGAGTAAGCCATAAGTTCAAATTTACTTTAACAAGTAAACTTTAACAAGTTTTAAAAGATATGAGGTGTTAAAATCATTTCTTACCCCATTCCTCAATCTAGTTCTCCTGAAATAGAAAAGGCCAAACAAAAAGGTTTGGAAATTAAAATATATATTTAGTTTTTCTAGTATTTAGTTTTCTAGCATAGTGGCTTAGGATCAATTACATTTACAATTAGACTGTATTTTTATGTTTGTTTATGTTAAAATGCACGAAGAATTTATGTAAACGAAGAATAGTCTAATGATGCCTACTTAATAAAAAATCTCTTAGGAAAGGGACTATAGTATAATATAGAAGCAAGAGCATGCCATAGAGGATCAGAAGACGTTCTAAATAACAATTAAGTAATTTTATGATTTTGGACAAGTCATTTTACTTGAAAAGTAAGCAGATTGGACAGTTGCAACAGCTCACATTTATTGAGCTCTCATTATGAGTTAGATACTTTATTTGAATCTAAATAATCTCTAATGTCACTTTAAGCACCGATATTCTAATTCTTGGAATATAGCACTCTCATTTTAAATGATTATAAAAAGGTATGCTTGTGGCATATTTTCTTTTACAACAATTCTTGGTCATAGCTATGAGGTATTGATGCTATTGCTTGGGTAGAAATTCTGCTGTGTGCTGGTTTTTTGAAAAGATCAACAAAATTGATAGATCGCTAGCAAGACTAATAAAGAAGAGAGAAAAATCAAATAGACACAATAAAAAATGATAAAGGGGATATCACCACCAATCCCACAGAAATACTAACTACCATCAGAGAATACTATAAACACCTCTACACAAATAAACTAGAAAATCTAGAAGAAATGGATAAATTCCTGGACACATACACCCTCCCAAGACTAAACCAGGAAGAAGTTGAATCCCTGAATAGACCAATAGCAGGCTCTGAAACTGAGGAAATAATTAATGGCCTACCAACCAAAAAAAGTCCAGGACCAGACGGATTCACAGCCGAATTCTGCTAGAGGTAGAAGGAGGAGCTGGTACCATTCCTTCTGAAAGTATTCCAATCAATAGAAAAAGAGGGAATCCTCCCTAACTTATTATATGAGGCCAACATCATCCTGATTCCAAAGCCTGGCAGAGACACAACAAAAAAAGAGAACTTTAGACCAATATCCCTGATGAACATTGATGCAAAAATCCTCAGTAAAGTACTGGCAAACCAAATCCAGCAGCACATTGAAAAGCTTATCCACCATGATCAAGTGGGCTTACTCCCTGGGATGCAAGGCTGGTTCAACATATGCAAATCAATAAATGCAATCCAACATATAAACAGAACCAAAGACAAAAACGACATGATTATCTCAATAGATGCAGAAAAGGCCTTTGACAAAATTCAACAGCCCTCCTGCTAAAAACTCTCAATAAATTCGGTATTGATGGAATGTATCTCAAAATAATAAGAGCTATTTATGACAAACCCACAGCCAATATCATACTGAATGGGCAAAAACTGGAAGTATTCCCTGTGAAAACTGGCACAAGACAGGGATGCCCTCTCTCACCACTCCTATTCAACATAGTGTTGGAAGTTCTGGACAGGGCAATCAGGCAGAAGAAGAAATAAAGTGTATTCAATTAGGAGAAGAGGAAGTCAAATTATCCTGTTTGCAGATGACATGATCGTATATTTAGAAAACCCCATCGTCTCTGCCCCAAATCTCTTTAAGCTGATAAGCAACTTCAGCAAAGTCTCAGGATACAAAATCAACGTGCAAAAATCACAAGCATTCTTATATGCCAATAACAGACAAACAGAGTGCCAAATCATGAGTGAACTCCCATTCTCAGTTGCTTCAAAGAGAATAAAATACCTAGGAATCCAACTTACAAGGGATGTAAAGGACCTCTTCAAGGAGAACTACAAACCACTGCTCAACGAAATAAAAGAGGCACAAACAAATGGAAGAACATTCCATACTCATGGATAGGAAGAATCAATATCATGAAAATAGCCATA
>NW_012115966.1:494834-511233 GCF_000951035.1 Colobus angolensis palliatus
GTATGTTTATTGCAGCACTATTCACAATAGCAAAGACTTGGAACCAACCCAAATGTCCATCAGTGATAGACTGAATTAAGACAATGTGGCACGCATACACCATGTAATACTATGCAGCCATAAAAAAGGATGAGTTCATGTCCTTTGTAGGGACATGGATGAAGCTGGAAACCACCATTCTCAGCAAACTATCGCAAGGACAGAAAACCAAACACTGCATATTCTCACTCATAGGTGGGAAGTGACCAATGAGAACACTTAGACACAGGAAGGGGAACGTGACACACAGGGGCCTGTTGTGGGGAGGCAGGAGGGGGGAGGGATAGTATTAGGAGATATACCTAATGTAAATGACAAGTTAATGGGTGCAGCACATCAACATGGCACATGTATACATATGTAACAAACCTGCACATTGTGCACATGTACCCTAGAACTTAAAGTATATTTTTTTAAGAAAAGAAATTCTGCTGTGTGTTTATGAAATGGATAATGAAAAGAGAGCACTCACCTCTAACTCTCAGCATAGAGATTCCTGGCCTTTACTCTGAGTGGTCATTCACTGGCTTTGCAAAGGCATGTCTTCTCTTTCCCAGAACCTACCTCCAGTCAGCCTTCCCAAACTGGCCACCCAACCTCCACCTCAATCCTTCCCTCCTCTGCCCCAGCAGCCATGCTGTCCTGCTCTGCACAGCTGTCTGGTTTCTCTGGGTTACTTTGCTTCAGTGCCCTGCACCTGCAGTGGCAGATGGGTCCTGGGAGCTTCCTGACGACAGGTGCCCAGTCTCTAGGGCCCAGGGTGATTTACACATAGTGGATGCTTGCTCAGTACAAGAAGTGCCCTGGGCTGACTAATCTAGGAACGCAAAACAAACCACTATAACTGAATCAGTGCAGTACTTCCTGGAACAGAAGCTAAGCTGAAAACAATGGCTGTAACCTCACAAGAAGCTCCACCCTTCCTTCTGCTCTAAGTGAAAATCTAGGTTGAGGAGGGAAAAACCTGCTTCTTCTGCCTCATTTCAACCCCACATCCCATCAATTCTGTCATGTGAACATGGTGGGCATAGCCCCACCCAGAGCTGGACCTAGGACTTGCCTGGTCAGCGATCTTACCCTCCACTTTCTGGTGCCAAGTAGGAGAAAGGACTTTCCACTTCATGTGACTCTGTAAACATGGTGTGTTATACTGCAGTCTCACTTGCTCGCTCTCATTTCTAACATGCCTGGAGGTACACACTTCTTTGAATTTGAATATACAGCACCCTTGGTCTAGAATGTCTCCATAGCAAACCCATACTTCTGTGAAAGTGAACCCACCAGTCACCTCTCCGGGGATTCTTTGGCACACTCCTAACTCCTCCTACAGTTTGTGCACATTCTCCATCTATTATAGAAAAGAGCACATTGCACTGTATTTGTATACTGCTGTGATTGTAGTCCACAATAAACAGTACAACTCCTTTCAGATGATAATCTTCTCTGTTATCCTGTATCTCCAGCACCAAGTGCCATATCTGGCCATGGGGTAGGAGTGGGAAAGGAGAACTGCAGTCCGAGGGCCTCTGTGCAGTCAGGGGTCAATCAGAGGGCACAAAAAACGAAGGACCAACAGACTTCGTGCTTTGCAGTTTGTGCCTCTTGTCAGTGAACAAAGGTGAGGTCACTTAGGTGGTGGTAACCATAGCTGTGAAGGCATGGACTCGGAATCGTTCCTCATGAATATAAAGGTACCCAATCCTTTCATTTAAAAGTTAAATGTTCTTAACTGGCCCACACAGGAAACATCACAGGAAGTAATGTTTCAGTTCAGTCTTTGCTCCCATTCAACCACAATTTCAAAATAGTACAGATTCTCCTCAAGATTGAGAAAGCAAAACCTCTTTGTTTATCCAGCAGCTAGGAGTCTGCTTTTTCTCAGCTTTCTTCCAAAGCACATGCATAGTATGGTATCTCTTATCTCCCATGGGAGTTCCTTAAGAGTAGGACTGTTTGCTAGATAAACATTCTCCTTCTACCTTTTCATCTTCGCTCCCCCACAATCCCCAAAGCACAGTGCCTGGCCTCAGGAGGCACCTAACACTTGATTATTAAGTGTTTTTTCTTCTAAAAGCCACTTTTAGTGTCTTCTAAAAGTGTTTTAGAAGACTGCTTTTTATTTTTTAATTCAAGGCTCAATAAGCTCTGAGGTGTTTTGGGAATCTAGAGCCCTCTCCCCTGTCCCCACCCCTCTTGGAAATCTAGAGCCCTCTGCCCTGTTCCCAACCCTCATTCTTAGATGGGTGGGTATAGTCAAAGAGAACTTTCTCCTTTCTGCTCCAGGGCATAATCAAGTGAAATTCTCACAGGTCTTGGAAGAAGAAAGCTCTTATATAGAGTTTCCTATGGTGGTCACACAGAGTCAGGACCAAAGCTCTGCTATCACTTTGCTGAGTTCACGCAACCTCAGTCATTAGTTACAGCACATGATTGGAAATTACTGCAGTATCAAGTTTTGGGGATTGCATTTATACGTGCATCAGTGGTCACGTTTTGTACACCAAGGATAATCTGGAGAAATGCTGAGGATCACAATGCGCTTCCTGCTCCTTAAAAGCCAACAATCTACTCGTCCTTTAGAGATGTCTAGCTTTCACCTTTTAAAATACAGTTACTGAGCACATCCTGGTGTTTTGATTTTTAGCCACCTTTCTATTTAGTGGCTTTGAAGAGTCACTAACTTAACTTTTGAAAATTTCTCAAATGAAAAAGAACTGTGTCTTCTAGCTGTCTTTCTAAAGACGGCTCTGGCTGTGGGTTCTTTCTTCACTTTAAAATCACAAGGCCAATTTTCTGAAAACCAGAGCACATAGGAAATCTCCCCAATGTCATCTCGCAGAGAAAGCTCCAGGCATCAGGAATTACTACACAGAGTAATTCAAGCTCTGTAGCAATTAAGGCTTGTGAATGCCTCAACTCAGAGATTTAGATAACAAGAACTTGATTAAGTAAAAGTATTTCTGGCCTGATTGCCTTTGGGGATGTTACTAGTATCTTGCTAATCTGTTTTACTTTGTGCACTAAATATTTGCCAAAGAGAAGTTGCAGGAGATTTTATGGTTACTAACGAGGTATATGGAGACCCCTAAAAATACGCCCTACCCCACATTAGACAGCAAACCAGGTTAAAATGTCATCAACCTTACCTTTTCCAGACACCGTTCCTCAGTCCTTTAGGCAGAATTTAGTGATTATCCTTGAGGTGGCTGAGACAAGGCTGGTAACACGGATATCCAGGGCTATTTGTGTAAAAGGAGAAGTGAAGGGCGAAAAAATATGATCGTGCTGTGACGACAGGAAGCCCAGATGAGAAGAAGGAGGAAGTGAGGCTGAGTCCGCCCTCTTACGCCTCAGAGATTCAGTCCTTCCCCAGTGGCTTTTTAGAAACTTCCGCCCACAGCCCACCCTAAACTAGTTTCGTGAAACAAAGGAAAACTTCATAACCAAGTTGGTTCAGGCACAGATATCTGAGCAGTGGTGGATTCTAGGGTAATTTTGGCGATGATTTTTGCTTAGAAAAGCACAGTGCTTCTCAATCAAGGTGGCATCTCAGAATTAACTGTTTATTTGTTCAAAAATAAGCATGCCTGGCCCCACCACCAGTTTCCCATTCAGGTAGACAGACTGGAGGGGAACACAAGAAACAATATTTCTAAACATTTTCTAGGCCTGAGACTTTGGAATGTCTTTCTGAAGATTCTCTGCTCCCTCCTCACACTCCCTGTCTGGCTTCAGCCAGTCTCTAGACTTCAGTTAATTGGACACCATTTGCAGACTTCTCTGTCTCAAGAGCAAGATTGTCTTAAGGTGAGTCCTCAAGGCATAATCCCAGGGGCACTGGTAGAAATGATTTGGTTAGTACAGGAAACACCACATTTGGAGCCAAAGATCTGAGTTTCAGTTCCAGCTTTATCTCTTTTAGCTGTGAGATCTTAAGCAAGTCTCAATCTGTCAGCCTCAGTTTATTAATGGTAGCATCTAATAATAATCCTACTAGTTACTGTTACATCCTTATTTATATACAAGAAAACAGGGGCTCAAAGAGGTTAGAAAATTTGCCCAAGCTCATACAACTAAGACATGTCAGAGCTAGGATTCAAATTAAAGGTCACAGAGAATGCCTTTTGAGAAACACTGTGATTGATGTATTGTGAAAAATGTGTTTCTACTTTCACTATGCTGCATCACTGGAATTTTCTTAGATTGGGTCAAAGGAGTAGGTGACAACCCAAATGTGTCACTAGCTAACTGTGAAACTTGGAAGCAATCACTGAGCCCCAGTGTTTTCATCTTATAAATGAACAGATAGATGACACTCTTTGTGATGCTGACTTGGAAGCATGCCTCTGGGAAAGCTAGCTCTCTCCCGCTTCCTTCACCCTGAGACATTCAGATCCAGAGTAATCTCCAGCCAGGACTGTCTTATGGAGAAAACTGAGTTAAACGAAGGTAAAAAGGTATTTACTGCAGAGCTTGTCAGTCCTTAATATTCTCTAAGCAGGGGAAATAATATACAGATTTCCCCAAACTTATCTGAGCATCAACTCCGTGTGTGTGTGTATGTGTGTGTGTGTATGTGTGTGTGGTTAGGGAACAATTTTTTCAGTATGACTACACTTTAGGGAATGCTATTAAAAACTTTCTGCTCCTCAGCTGGAATTACTGTCCCTCACTCAGGGCTGCTGCCATGCTGACAGATCCCTGAAGTGGTGGGGCTGAGGAGAGGTTTCTGGCTGAACTCATATTTTCCTAGTTATCTTACCCATTCTGATGACTCTAATTACTATCTGTCTGTTCCAAAGACTCACAAATCTATATGGATGCCATGATCTCTCATTTGAGCTCCACTCTCTCCCAGGCACCTCAAATCCAATATCCAAATTCAGTTTGATGAACTTGGCATCCCCACACTCAAGCCTGCTCCTCCCACCATGTCCACCATCTAGGAAAGACCTGACTGGCCTTTCAGCCACATTCATGAGAAACCACGTATCTTCTTAAGCTACTCTCTCTCCCACACCACCACCTATTGTCAACCACCAAGTCCTGTCAACTATGCTCTTGCCTAAATATTTCTCAAACCAGACCACCTGTTTCCAACCCCATAGACATTACATTAGTCTTTATCTCTTACCTGTGTTACAGGATGCCAGTCTCCTTCAAGACCAGCTTGGATGTTTCTTCACTCTGTCCTCAGGAAGAAGGGAGGAGAGCCTTCTAAAATGCAAATTTAATCACATGACTCCCCAGCTTAAAACTCTCAGCTGGCTGTTTCTTCCCTGGCCCCACCTCGGAGATCTCCTCACACTGGATAACACTGGATGTGGAATTCCTTTGAGTTGCTTAAACAAATCAATCTAGTCTGTCTCACGCGTTCTCTCTAGAATATCCTCTCACCTGTTCACCTAATTCCTTACTCATCCTCCATCATAGCACTAGAAAGCCCTCCAGGCAGGGCCAGTTACTCCTGCTCTCTGCTCCCATTGCCCACAGGCATCCCTCCACCCTCTGTCATTCCATGTTTTTCAGTTTTCCCCCACTAGACTCAAAGCTCTGTAGGTTCTGTGTTACTGTGTGTATGTTAGGTGATCTTGCTTATGACTGTATTTTTAGTGCCTGGTATTGGGTCTGGCACATAAGAGGTGTTCTATAAATATTTGAATAGTTTCAGGTAATGTGAGGCCTGAAAGTTAGGGGAACCAGAATTTTGGGACAGGCAGAGAGAGTAAGGGGAAGAAAGAGATAGGTAGACTGAACGTCTGCAGAGGCAGAAGTGATAAATAAGGGGGAATCTTAGGAATATCAGGAAGACTATCTCAAGACAAATTGTTCACAGCAAAATAGATGACCATTTTAATGGAGAACATTATTCCTTGAATGTGCCTCTTTCCATCATTTCACTGGGAAGAGTTGTTCAAAGTGCCGGACAACTAGAGGTGGCTGTTTCCTGGGATTAGGGCTTTGGTAGAGAACAGCATGCCCACTTATACCCATATCTATAAGATTTTATTGAGAATTAATTCTGTTTCTGACCATCAAATATTTAGAATTTATTTGGAGGGACAAGAACAAAAACAAATGGAGAATAAGACAATGTCAGGGAACTCCATGTTATTGAATAACCCAAAAGAATGCTCAAAAACTTTGAAAAAACTAAATTAGAAAAGGTATTTAACAGAAGCTCAGACTCATGGCTTGATCTTCTCAATACAGGGTATATTGATCACCATCACAGATGATCATAGAACCCAAGAGTTTAGGAAACTTGAACTTGGCCAGACGAATAGTGGGAATACAAATTATGAGTACTCCACTCTTATGCAGTCGTACTGGCCAAAATACATTCTGAATAGACAAAACCTCTTATGGACATTGTGAATTGAGTCCCCATTTAGACCTTTTTCAAAAGCCTTCTAAGTGAGTAGTTCTAACTGTTTTATTATTGGAAGATAATCACTGTTGAAATATAAGAATACAGATAGAACTTCCAAGTTTATTTCAGAGTTATTTAAGTACATAAGGATATTAGAGTTTAGGAGGCATAGATTTTGTGAGAATTATAAGATTGGAAACTTCAAATGAGAGATTAAAATTAACTAGTAGTACATTGGATTTTGTTTATGGGCTCTAAGAGTAAAGTTTTGAAGAAAATGCAATAGAACATCATTCTTAACTTTCATTTTAGGTTCAAATGTACATTTGCAGGTTTATTATATAGGTAAATTGCGTGTGACACGGTTTTGGTGTACAGATTATTTCATCACCCAGGTGATAAATGTGGTGACCGATAGGTAGTTTTTTTATCCTCTCCCTCCTTCCTTGCTCCACCCTCAAGTAGGCCCTAGTGTCTGTTGTTCCCTTCTTCGCGCCCATGTGTACTCAGTGTTGAGCTCCCATTTATAAGTGAGAATATGTGATATTTGGTTTTCTGTTCCTGCATTAAATTTTTTAGGATAAGGCCTTCTATCTGCATCCATGTTGCTGCAAAAAACATCATCTCATTCTTTCTTATGACTGAATAGTATTCCATGGCATATATGTACCACATTTTCTTTATCCAGTCTATCATTGATGGTCATTTAGATTGATTCCATGTCTTTGTTATTGTAAAGTGTGCTATGATGAACATACACATGTATGTGTCTTTATGATAGAACAATTTATGTTTCTTTAGATATGTACCCAGTAATAGGATTGCTGGGACAAAAGGCAGTTCTGTTTTATGTTCTTTGAGAAATTTGCAACTGTTTTCCACACTGGCTAAACTAATTTATATTCCCACCAACAGTGTATAAGCATTCTCTTTACTCTGAAACCTCGCCAACACCTGGGTTTTTTTTGGCTTTTTAATAATAGGCATTTTGACTGGTGTGAGATGGTATCTCATTGTGGTTTTGATTTGCATTTCTCTAATAATTAGTGATGCTGGGTATTTTTTCATATGCCTGTTAGCTACATGTGTGACTTCTTTTGACAAATGTCTATTCGTGTCCTTTGCCCACTTTTTAATGGAGTTGTTTAGTTTTTACTTGTTAATTAGTTTAACTTTCTTATAGATTTGAATATTAGACCTTTGTCAGGTACATAGTTTGCAGATATTTCCTCCCATGCTCTAGGTTGTCTGTTTACTCTGTTGATAGTTTCCCTTTCTGTTCAGAAGCTCTTTGGTTTAATTAGGTCTTATTTATCAATTTTTGTTTTTGTCACAATTGCTTTTGACATCTTCATCATGAAGTCCTTACCGGGGCCTTTGTCCAGAATGATATTTCTTAGGTTATTTCCCAGGGTTTTTAAAATTTTAGGTTTCCGATTTAAAATTTAATCCATCTTGAGTTGATTTTGGTATATGGTATAAGGAAGGGGTCCAGTTTCAATCTTCTGCACATGGATAGCCAGTTAGCCCAGTACCATTTATTGAATATGGAGACCTTTCCATATTGCTTGTTTTTGTCAGTTTTGTTGACGATCAGATGGTTATAGGTGTGCAGCATTATTTCTGGGCTCTCTGTTTGGTTCCATTGGTCTATGTGTCTGTTTTTGTATCAGAACCATGCTGTTTTGGTTATGATAGCCTTGTTGTGTAGTTCAAAGTCAGGTAACATGATGCTTCCAGCTTTGTTCTTTTTGCTTAGGATTATCTTGGCTATTTGGGCTTGTTTTTAGCTCCAGATGAATTTTAAAATAGTTTTTTTCTAGTCCTGTGAAAAATAGTGTTGGTAGTTTGATAGGAATAGCATAGAATCTGCAAATTGCTTTGGGCAGTATGATCATTTTAACAATATTGACTCTTCCAGTTTATGAGCATGGAATGTTTCCCATTTGTTTCCATCATCTCTAATTTCTTTGAGCAATGTTTTGTAATTCTTATTGCAGAGATCTTTCACCTCCCTGGTTAACTGTATTCCTAGGTACTGTATTCATTTTGTGGTGTTTGTGAATAGGGTTGCATTCTTGATTTGGTTCGCAGCTTGGAAGTTGTTGATGTATATAAATGATACTGATTTTTGTACATTGGTTTTATATATGTTGAAACTTTACTGAAGTTTTTTATCAGATCTAGGAGCTTTTGAGCAGAGACTATGGGGTTTTCTAGGTATAGAAGCATATTGTTGGCAAAAAAGGATAGTTTGACTTTCTCTCTTCCTATTTGGATGGCTTTTATTTTTTTCTCTTGCCCAATGGCTCTGGTTGGGACTTCCAGTACTATTTGAATAGGAGTGATGAGAGTGGGCATCCTTGTCTTGTTAAAGTTCTCAAGGGGAATGCTTCCAGCTTTTGCCCGTTCAGTATGATGTTGGTTGTGGGTTTGTCATAGACGGCTCTTATTATTTTTAGGTATGTCCCTTCAATGCCTAGCTTGTTGAGGGTTTGTAACATGAAGGGATGTTGAATTTTATCAATAGCCTTTTCTGTATCTATTGAGGTAATTCTGTGGTTTTTGTTTTCAGTTCTATTTATGTGATGAATTGCATTTATTGATTTGTGTATGTTGAACTAACCTTGCAACCAAGGGTTAAAGCCTATTTAATCATGGTGGATTAGCTCTTTGATGTTCTGCTGCATTCAATTTGCTCGCATTTTGTAGAAGATCTTTGTGTCTCTGTTAATTAGGGATATTGGCCTGAAATTTTCTTTTTTGGTTTTTGTTTCTGCCAGGTTTTGGTATTAGGATGATGCTGGTCTCATACAAGTAGTTAGAGTGGAGACCCTCCTCCTGAATTTTTTGGAATGGTTTCAGTAGGAATGGTACCAGCTCTTCTTTATACATCTGGTAGAATTTGGCCATAAATTCATCTGGTCTTGTGCATTTTCTGGTTGATAGGATTTTTATTACTGATTTAATTTTGGAACCTCTTATTGGTCTGTCCAGGCATTCAATTGCCTCCTGGTTCAAATATGGGAGGGTGTATGTTTCCAAGAATTTATCAGTTTCTTCTAGGTTTTCTAGTTTGAGTGCATAGAATTGTTCATAGTAGTCTCTAAGAGTTTCTGTATTTCTGTGGAGTCATTGGTAATGTCTCTTTTGTCATTTCTGATTGTGTTTATTTGTATCTTCTCTCTTTTTTTATTTATCAGTCTAGCAAGCAGTCTGTCAATCTTATTTATCCTTTCAAATAACCAGCCTTTTGATTTGTTGATCTTTTGTATGGTTTTTTTGCATCTTAATTTTCTTCAGTTCAACTCTGATTTTGGTTATTCCTTGTCTTCTGCTAGCTTTGGGGTTGCTTCACTCTTGTTTTTCTAATTCCTTCAGGTATGATGTTAGGCTGTTAATTTGTGATCTTTCTACCTTTTTGATGTGGGCATTTAGTGCTATAAGCTTTCCTCTTAATACTGCTTTAGCTGCTTCCGAGAGATTCTAGTATAGTGTGTCTTTGTTCCCATTAGTTTCAAAGCATTACTTGATTTACGCTTTAATTTCATAATTTACCCAAAAGTCATTCAGGAGCAGGTTGTTTAATTTCCATGTAGTTGTGTAATTTTGAGTGATTTTCTTCATACTGATTTCTATTTTTATTGCACTGTGGTCTGAGAGTGTGTTTGGCAAGATTTTGGTCTTTTTAAATTTGCTGAGGGTTGTTTTATGAACAACTGTAATGAGACAAATGTATATTCTTTTGGTTTTGTGTGGAGAGTTCTGTAGATGTTGTTTAGGCCCATTTCGTCAAGTGTCAGGTTCAGGTCCCAAATATCTTTGTTAGTTTTCTATCTCAATGATAGTGTTGAAGTCTCCCACTAATATTGTGTGTTTGTCTAAGTCTCTTTGTGGGTCTCTAAGAACTTGCTGTATGAATCTGGGCGCTCCTGTGTTGGGTGCATATGTATTTAGGATAGCTATGTCTTCTTGTTGAATTGAACCTTTTACCATTATGTAACCCTCTTTGTTGTTTTTGATCTTTGTTGGTTTAAAGTCTGTTTTGCCTGAAATTAGAATAGTAACTCCTACTTTTTTCTGTTTTCTGTTTGCTTGATAGATTTTTCTCCACTTCTTTACTTTGAGTCTGTGGATGTCATTGCATGTCAGATGGTCCTCTTGAAGACTACATACAGTTGGATCTTGCTTCTTTATCCAACTTGCTACTCTGTGCCTTTTAATTGAGGCATTTTGTCTGTTTACTTCCAAGGTTAATATTGATATGTGAAGATTTGATCCTGCTGTCATGTTGTTAGCTGGTTATGCAGACCTGTTTGTGTGGTTACTTTATAGTGTTAATGGTCTCTGTGCTTAAATGTGTTTTTGTGTTGGGCTGGTAACAGTCTTTCATTTCCATATTTAGCACTCCTATAAGGGCCCCTTGTAAGGCAGGACTAGTGGTAATGAATTCCCTTGGCATTTGCTTCTCTGAAAGTGGTCTTATTTCTCCTTTGCTCGTGAAGTTTAGTTTAGCTAGATATGAAATTATTGGTTGAAATTTCTTTTCTTTACAGATGCTAAATATAGCCCCCAATGTCTTATGGCTTATAGGGTGTGGGGAAAAGAAAGATAGATCAGACTATTACTGTGTCTATATAAAAGAAGTAGACATAAGAGACTCCATTTTGTTCTGTATTTGAGATGCTGTTAATCTGTGACCCTACTCCCAACCTTGTCCTTGCAAGAGACATGTGCTATGGTGACTCAAGGTTTAAAGGATTTTGGGCTGTGCAGGCTGTGCTTTGTTAAACAAGTGCCTGAAGGCAGCTGCTGGTTAAAAGTCATCACTATTCTCTTAATCTCAAGTACCCAGGGATACGCACACTGCCAAAGGTCGCAGGGACCTCTGCCTAGGAAAGCTAGGTATTGTCCAAGGTTTCTCCCCACGTGATGGTCTGAAATATGGCCTCGTGGGAAGGAAAAGACCTGATCGTCCCCCAGCCTGACACTCGTGAAGGGTCTGTGCTGAGGAGGACTAGTACAAGAGGAAAGAAGGCCTCTTGGCGGTTGTTGGCAGTTGAGATAGAGAAAAGCATCTGTCTCCTGCCTGTCCCTGGGCAATGGAACATCTCGGTATAAAACCTGATTGTAGGCCGGGCGCAGCCTGTAATCCCAGCACTTTGGGAGGCCGAGGCGGGCAGATCACGAGGTCAGGAGATCGAGACCATCCTGGCTAACACAGTGAAACCCCGTCTCTACTAAAAAAATACAAAAAAACTAGCCGGGCGAAGTGGCGGGCGCCTGTAGTCCCAGCTACTCGGGAGGCTGAGGCAGGAGAATGGCGTAAACCCAGGAGGCAGAGCTTGCAGTGAGCTGAGATCCGGCCACTGCACTCCAGTCTGGGCGACAGAGTGAGACTCCATCTCAAAAAAAAAAAAAAAAAAAAACCCCTGATTGTGTATTCTGTTTACTGAGAAAGGAGAAAACCGCCTTAGGGTGAAAGGCGGGCCTTGCTAGCGCAATGCTGCTGTTTATGCACTAAAAAGGTTTATGGAGATGTTTACATATGCATATCAAGGCACAGCACTTTTCCTTAAACTTATTCATGTCACAGAGATCTTTATTCATGTACCTTACTGCTGACTTTCTCCCTACAATGATCCTATTATCCTGCCACTTCCTTTTCTTTAAGATGGTAAAGATAATTATCAATAAATACTAAGGGAACTCAGAGTGCCAGTGTGGGTCCTCTGTAAGCTGAGCACTGGTCCCCTGGGCCCACTTTTTCTTTCTCTATACTTTGTCTCTGTGTCTCATTTCTTTTCTCAAGTCTCTCGTTCCACCTAACGAGAAATGCCCACAGGTATGGAGGGGCAGGCCACCCCTTCAATAGGGTTTCTGCTGAAAGGTCTGCTATTAGGCTGATGGAATTCCCTTTGTAGGTGTCTCCTCCCTTCTCTTTAGCTGCCTTTAACATTTTTTCTTTCATTTCATTCTTTGAGAATCTGATTACTTTGTGACTTGGGGATGATCATCTTATATAGTATCTCACAAGAGTTCTCTACATTTCCTGAATTTAAATGTTTTTCTCTCTAGCAAGGTTGGGAAAACTTTAATAGATAGTGTCTTCAAATATGTCTTTCAGCTTGCTTGTCTTCTCTGCCTCTCTTTCAGGGTTGCCAGTGAGTCATACATTGATCTCTTCACATAATCCCATATTTCTCAGAGGTTTTGTTCATTCTTCCTTATTGTTTTTTCTTTATTTTTGTCTGACTGAGTTAGTTTGGAGAACTAGTCTTCAAGCTCTGAGACTGTTTCCTCAGCTTGGTTGATTTTTTTGTTAATACGTGCATTGTATTATGAGATTCTTGAAATGAATTTTTCAGCTTTATCAGATCAATTTGGTTCTTTCTTAAAATAGCTATTTCATCTTTCATCTTCTGCATCATTGTATTGTATTCCTTAGATTCCTTAGATTGAGTTTAGACTTTCTCTTGTCAATGATCTTTGTTCCTATCCATATTCTGAATCCTCTTCCTGTCATTTCATCCATTTCAGCCTGGTTAAAAGCCGTTTCTGGGAAACTAATATGGTTGTTTGGAGGTAAGAAGACATTCTGGCTTTTTGAATTGCTGGAGTCCTTGCAATGGTTTTTTTCGCATCTGTGTGGGCTGATGATCCCTCAGTCTTTGAAGATGCTGTACTTTGGATTTTTTTTTTTTTTTTTGGCTTTTATCTTCTTTGATGCCCTTGGGGATTTGACTGTAACATGAGGTGGGTTCAGTCGACTGGATTCATATCTGGAAAGTTTTATAGGGTGAAGGCTTAGCTCAGCACTTCTGATCTGCATGCTCTAACTCTGGGGGCTGGTACTCAGCCTCTGGCTTTGTTCTCCAAATCTCTCAGGGATGGGAACCTGCTACACTGGTGGGCCCAAAGTGTTGCTAGTGTACTGGCCACAACACTCCAATGGGTGGTTCTAGCCAAAGTGTTTTATCAGGATCTATGTTCACTCATGTATGCCAGCAGCCATGACAGCGTGGTGGAATCAACCAGCACATTTCCCAGCCTCCATATGTTCTGGAGTCTTTTCTATGGATCTCCTCCCAGTATCTGCAGATCACAGGATGACAGACAGAGGCTGCAGTAGAATCACTCAGGGACTCCTAGAACAGAGAAGATGGAGCAGCGGAAATAGCAACTAAGCTCAGTGCCAGAACATCATCTTCAGTAAAAAAATGTATCATATAATTTCATTTCTATTATTACTTTGTCTTAGAAATAAGCAAAAGTGCTTAAAAATTCTAATATTTGCCTTCATATAATCTGGATATTTCTGGAGTTAAAAAAAAAATTCATTGGCTGTGGGACAATAAATGGTTTTTCAAAACTCCAGAAACATTATATGGAATGGACAAATACTGGAAGTATTCCCCTTGAAAAACAGCACAAGACAAAGATGTCCTCTATCACCACTCTTATTCAACATAGTATTGGAATTCCTAGCCAAAGCAATCTGGCAAGAGAAATAAATAAACGGCATCCAAATAGGAAGAAAGGATGTCAAACCATCTCTGCAGATTACATGATTCTATATCTAGAAAACCCCATGGTCTTAGCCCAAAAGCTCCTCAAGCTGATAAACAACTTTAGCAAAGTCGTACAATACAAAAATCATTAGCATTCTTATACACCAACAACAGCCAAACAAGAAAGGAAATTCCATTCATAATCACCACAAAATGAATAAAATATCTAGTAATCTAGAGTATAACTACTCAGGGAGGTGAAAGATCTCTACAATGAGAATTACAAAACACTGCTCAAAGAAATCAGAAAAGACACAAACAAATGGAAAAACACCCCATGCTCATAAATAGGAAGAATCAATATCATTAAAATGGCTATACTGCCCAAAGCAATTTACAGATTCAGTGCTATTCCTATCAAATTACCAATGTCATTCTTTATAAAACTAGAAAAATCCATTTCAAAATTTTTAAAATTCATATAGAACAAAAAAGGAGCCCAAATAGCCTAGACAATCCTAAGCAAAAGGAACAAAGCTGGAGGCATCACGTTGTTCACCTTCAAAGTATACTATAAGGCTATAGTAACCAAAACAGCATGGTACTGATACAAAAACAGACACATAGACCAATGGAACAGGATAGAGAGCCCAGAAATAAGATCATACATATACAACCATCTGATCTTCAACAAAGCTGACATAAACAAGCAATGCGGGAAGACCCTGTATTCAATAAATAGTACTGGGCTAGCTGGCTATCCATATGCAGAAGATTGAAACTGGACTCCTTCCTTACACCATATACAAAAATCAACTCAAGATGGATGAAATATTTAAATATAAAACATAAAACTTTATAAAACCCTGAGAGATAACCTAGAAAATACCATCCAGAACATTGGAATGGGCAAGATTTCATGACAAAGACACCAAAAGCAATTATGACAAAGGCAAAAATTGACAATTGGGACCTGATTAAGAGCTAAACTTAAGAACTTCTGCACAGCAAAAGAAACAGTCAACAGAGTAAACAGACAATCTACAGAATGGGAAAAAATATCTGCAAACTATGCATCTGACAAAGGCCTAATATCCAGAATCTATAAGGAACTTAAACAAATTTACAAGAGAAAAACAACCCAATAAAAAAGTGGGCAAATGACATGAACAAACACTTCTCTAAAGAAAACATACATGTTGCCCAACAGGCACACGAAAAAAATCTCAATATCCTTGATCATTGGAGAAATGCAAATCAAAACCACAATGAGATAGTATCTCACACCAGTCAGAATGGCTATTATTAAGAAGTCAAAAAAAACAATAGATGCTGATAAGGCTGCACAGAAAAGGGTATGCTTATACACTGTTGGTGGGAGAGTAAATTATTAGTTTAACTATTGTGAAAAGCAGTATGGCAATTCCTCAAAGAGCTAAAACCAGAACTACCATTCAACCCAGCAGTCCCATTACTGGGTATATACCCAGAGGAATATAAATCATTCTGCCATAAAGACACATGCATGCAAATGTTAATTGCAGCACTATGCGTAAGAGCAATGACATGGAATCAACATAAATGCCCATCAGTGACAGATTGGATAAAGAAAATGTGTTACAAACATACCATGGAATACTATGCAGCCATAAAAAAGAATAAGATTATGTCTTTTGTGGGAACATGGATGGAGCTGGAGGCTTTTATCCTAGACAAACTAATGCAGGAACAGAAAACAAAATACTGCATGTTCTCACTTGTAAGTGGGAGCTAAATGATAGGAGCTTATGAACACAAAGAAGGAAACAACAGCCCCTGGGACTACTTGAGGGTGGAGTGTGGGAGGAGGGAGAGAAGCAGAAAAGATAACTATTGGGTATTGGGCTTAATACCTGGGTGATGAAATGATATGTACAACAAACCCCCGTGACATGTATTTATCTATGTAACAAAACTCCACATATACCCCCAAACCTAAAATAAATGTTAAAAAAATTATATTAAATATGAATTAAAATCTGGGTTTCAGACATTGGGTATGTATTGTCAAGAGCCCATATCATTACTAGGGTCTAATTCAAGTTATGCGTAATATGTCACAGATTACATAAAAAGTACCAAACTATTTGGCAGTCGGGCATCTGGGACAATGGTACCAGCATGCAGCTACCATGGATGCAAGCTTTCCAATCTGTATCACATTGGATTAAGCCCCAAAGATAAGGCAGTATTTTTTTTTCTTTTCTGGAGACAGAGTCTCACTCTGTTGCCCAGGCTGGAGTGTAGTGGTGCAATCTTGGCTCATTGCAAACTCTGCCTCCTGGGTTCATGCCATTCTCCTGCCTTAGCCTCCTGAGTAGCTGGGACTGCAGGTGCCCGCCACCACGCCTGGCTAATTTTTTTTTTATTTTTAGTAGAGATGGGGTTTCACCGTGTTAGCCAGGATGGTCTCGAGCTCCTGACCTCATGATCCACC
>NW_012115966.1:511668-553301 GCF_000951035.1 Colobus angolensis palliatus
CAGAAGGAAAACACCGAATTATGAAATCTTAGAGCTAAGAGTATGATGTAATGGAAATAAATAATGGAATATTGGGAACCTGAAGGCATTCACAGAGACACTTTGTGAAAGTTGTTTAGCATCTTTGGGTCTTAGTTTTTTCATCTGTGCCATGGGGATGGTTTCTGCTTTACAACTAAATGAGGAGCACATGAGTAACTGTGTGGAAAAGTTTTATAAAGTTTAAAATAAAATATAAATATTAGTTACTGTTATGTTCCTTAGAAAACACCTAGCCGATATTCCTGGTTTTTCAGATTTGGAGTCTAAGCCCCAAAGCAGTTAATAGACTGGCCCAGGTCTGTCAGCTACATAGGAACCATCACAAACTTGACTCACTCAGTGATTGAGGGACAGGTAGGTCCCAGGAGGATGTACAAGAATTGGTCTCCTTAGGTTGCAGACTCTTGATTTCAGCATGAAAGCTGTGACTCTCTCTTGTTTAGGTTTCATCTTCTTTGAGCCCAGATGGATGTGGATAGGTGAGAAACCACCAAGACTGGATGACACCGTAGCCCGATTAGATGGGCTTTCTTGTCCCAAGAGGGAAGAGTGAGAAGTCTCTCAGGAAACACTGCTACATCCTGTGATGACTGCAGTGGCTATGTTATCTCCCATGCAGTTCTCCAATCCGACCTTGACTGTACATCAGTATCCTCTCCCATTTATCACCAAAGGACTGCCAGCTATGAGCAGTAATTTATAGATCATGATGTAGCATTGCTCCCTTTTCTTGTCCTCAAAAGTAATTTGACTGTCTGTGGATGACAAGACACTCCTTTTGAAGTCCATCTCACACCTGAACTTCAAGGAACAAATATGTCAGGGTGTAGCCAGGCTAATTGGCGGTATCCTGTGCCACACAGGGATGGGCATCCTTGACAAATCTGGAGAAGGCATTGGCAAGTGTTGTTTTAAGACTCAACTTGTAGAAGAAAAGTCAGTTACAGAGATTCAGAAGGCTTAAAAAGGTATAGTGCTTGTAATGGTGATGTACAAAATTATCTATAGAAGCTGGTCATTCTCTAGGAGCCGTAACCTTCTCCAGATACTCTCTCCTTTTTCTCCTTTCAGCCAGGGCACACCAACTGTCTTTGAATTCACAGGAGATCAATTAAGCCAAACATGACCCCTGTGTTTTGCATGTTTTCTAGCAGAAAAATAAGGTAAGCTCTAAAGAAAGAAAAGGCCTAGCAAAAAGATATATGTGTGAAAGTGTGTGGGCATGTATATATGGCACCAAAAGTCTTTATTCAAATGAAGTTTTAAACGGAATAGCAGTAAACAGGATAGATAAAAGCAGAACTGCTCAGGGAGCACAGGGGTGGGGCTCAGAGACTGCCCAGCCACTTTTCTCCTTTGGTGGCTTCTTAGGCACCTTTGCCCAATTCTCAGGATAGAAAACCACTGGTCCAGGGGGTCACACTTCTGGGTTCCTTGCCAGCGTTGGAATTTATTTTCAGTTGTGAGACCAGGGGTGTGGTTCCTCCAGTCCTACATCCCTCAGTGACCTGGAAGAAGACTCCCCAGTCTTTGTGCTTCATTGTCATGTCACAATGAAAATAAGCCAGTTCTATATCCAACATTTCCCCTTCCCTATTTAGAAGGCTGGGAGTTGGGGCTTTTTTGCAGAAAGAATAATGGGAATATCTCTCAGGTGATAGAGGTTTGCTCACCACAAAAATCCGAGGCCATGTTACCTAATTCAAGGCTGTGACTTTGTAGAAGGTACAACGTGGAGCTCAGTGCTGGCAGGGGATGTCAATGGCACTGGCATGTGCTGTGATACACTGCACTCTATCCCTGCCAAGCGTAACCAAACAGTGATCCTAGAGGCAATTGTGGCATATGCAGTAGTCTCCTCTTATCTGCAGGGGATACCACATTTCAAGACCCCTGGTAGATGCCTGAAACCACAGATAGCACCAAACCCTATATACATTATGTTTTTTACCTATGCCTGCATGCCCCTGGTAAAGTTTAATTTATAAATTAGGCACAGTAAGATTAACAGCAATAACTAATAATAAAATAAAACAGTAATAACAATATACCAGTCTCACTACTCTTGCACTTAGGGGCCACTATTCATCAAAATAATGGTTACTTGAACACAAACTCTACGATACTGAGACAATTGCTCTGACACTCCAGAGGGCTACTGAGTGACTAATGGGGCAGGTTGCCTATACAGTGTGGATACACTGGATAAAGAGATGATTCACTTCTGTGCAGGACAGAGTGGGACAGTGAAATATTTTTAACATGCTACTCAGGAGAACAAGCAAGTTAAAGCTTATACATTTCTTATTTCTAGAATTTTCCACTTAATATTTTTGGAGCATAGTTTACTGAGGGTAACTGACACCGTGGAAAGCAAAACCTCAGATAAGAGGAGCACTACTGTAAAAGGGAAGTTTCTTAAGTGCCTCTGGACAGAGAGAGAAGCCACTGAGTTGGTAGGTGGTGTGTCACTGGGGAAGAGGCCTAGATTTGGAAACAGAAGCACTGGATTCTAGCCTTTGTTATATCATTATCCAGGAAAAGTCCACCTAAAGTAGGAGATCACTTTTCTATCTGTGAAATAATATAGACTAGATAAGCCATATATTCTCTCTGCACCTTAAAAATTCTGAGCATTGACCGGGCATGTGGCTCATGCCTGTAATTCCAGCACTTTGGGAGGCCTAGGCAGGCAGATCACCTGAGGTTGGGAGTTCGAGACCACCTGGCCAACATGGTGAAACCCCTTCTCTACTAATAATACAAAAATTAGCTGGGGTTGGTGGCACATGCCTGTAATCCCAGCTACTCAGGAGGCTGAGGCAGGAGAATCACTTGAACCCCAGAGGCAGAGGTTGTGGTGAGCCAAGATCGCACCATTGCACTCCAGCCTGGGCAGCAGAGTGAAATTCCGTCTCAAAGGAAAAAAAAAATTCTGGGCATTTATCACTTTATAATATCAAAAATAATTCTTAGTAGAGCATATTTTTGACTAGGATTTGGTGCAGAATGTGGAACCTAGAAGAATTACAAGAGCTCTTCATTTACTGAGCTTTTCCTGTGGGCCAGACCGTGAACTGGACATGTTCTCAGCAGTATGAGATAGACATGACAGGCAGGGTGCGGTGGCTTACACCTGTAATCCCAACACTTTGAAAGACCAAGGCTGGCAGATCATTTAACGTCAGGAGTTCAAGACCAGCCTGACCAACATGGTAAAACCCCGTCTTTACTAAAAATACGAAAAAAAAAAAAAAAAAAAAGCCAGGTATGGTGGTGCATACCCCTGGTAAAGTTTACTCAGGAGGCTGAGGCAGGAGAATTGCCTGAACCTGGGAGGTGGAAGTTGCAGTGAGCCGAAATCGCACCATTGCACTCTAGCCTGTGGCAGCAGAGGAGATGGAGTGCTGGAGATACTGTCATAGGTCCTTTGTCTAGCATATGTCCCCAAATCTTCATTTTCCCACTTCTAATTTCAAGAGTACAAAGGACTAGAAAATGCTTTTCCTAGGCAAAATCTACTCCAGAGAGACTGAAGTCTTACATTCTTGATATGCAATTAACATCTATAATAGTTATTATTTTTACATTGCTTTTTTAGATCAGTTTTAGGTTCACAGCAAAATTGAGCAGAAAATACAGAGGGTTTCCACATACCCTTCACCCTCACACATGCACAGCCTTCCCCACTACTGACATCTCACACCTGAGTGGTACATTTGTTTTAATCAATGAACCCACAATGACACAT
Organism: Colobus angolensis palliatus; assembly: GCF_000951035.1. Classification (NCBI taxonomy): domain Eukaryota; kingdom Metazoa; phylum Chordata; class Mammalia; order Primates; family Cercopithecidae; genus Colobus; species Colobus angolensis. Next base: position 515,462 of record NW_012115966.1, read on the forward strand.
CATCACCAAAGTCTGTAATTTACATTAGAGTTCATGCTTGGTGTTGTACATTTAATAGGTTTGGACAAATGTTTAATGGCATGTATCCACCCCTATATTATCATATAGAGTAGTTTCACGGCTGTAAAATTTCTCTGTGCTCTACTTTGTGCTCTTGCTCCTCCCTCCCTCCTAGCTCTTGGCAACTACTAATCTTTTGACTTCTTCCCATAATTTTGCCTTTTCAGATGTTTCTTTTTTTACTCAGTCATATGCGTTTAAGGTTACTTCATGTCTTTTCATAGCTTGATGGTTCATTTCTTTTTAGCACCAAACAGGATTCTATGGTCTGGATGTACCACAGTTTATTTATTCATTCACTTACTAAAGGACATCTTGTTTGCTTCCAAATGTGGGCAATTATGAATAAAGCTGCTATGAACATCCATGTACAGGTTTTTGTATGGACATACGTTTTCAACTAATTTGGGTAAATAGTAATGAGTGTGATTACTGAATTTTGTTGTAAAATATATTCAGTGTTGTGAGAAACTGCGAGTATACTCCAAAGTGGGTGTACCATTTTGCATTCCCACCAGCAGTGAATGACAGTTCCTGTTGCTCCACATCCTCACCGGTATTTGGTGGTGTCAGTGTTTTGGGTTCTGGCCGTTCTAATAGGTGTGTACTGGTCATCTTCTTATTTTCACTTTTGAATTACAAGTACAGTTGTATGTCATGTATGTAGTTTTATATTCGTTACTTGATCAATGTTCCTCTCCCCATAGACTGTGAGTTCAGTGAAAGCAGGGACTGCCTCTGTTTTTACCCATCACTTTATCACTTATGTCCAACACAATGCCTTGAGCATAACAAACCCTTGATGAATATTTTAATGAATGAGTGAACACGCTTACTGGCTCATTTTGAATATGGGCTTCTACATAAGAATCCAAGTCTATGGGAGATGATGGAGCACCGTCTGACCTGCATAGATCGTATCCTGGGACAGCCGTTTACCTGGGGCTGTCATAACTCAGTAGAGGTGTCTGGCCATCTGTTTTAGGTAGCTCCTCATTTAGGCAATTGTGCTTCATGTAGAATTTAAATGACTCAACCCAGCTCATCAACATTTAGACAAATACAACTTTTTTCCTTTTCGTATTATCTAAGGCAACCTAACTTCTTCCTCAGGCACTTCTTCAGAGCTTCATGGATGTCTTTGTTTCTCAGGCTATAAATGATGGGGTGAAACATGAGTGTCAGGATGATGTAGAGCAGAGAGGACCCTTTGCACAAGAGTCAGAATGAGTTGGCTGAGGGCACAAGGTATGTGGCAATCAGTGTCCCATAAAACACCATGATCACAGTGAGGTGGGAAGAGCAGGTGGAGAAGGCCTTTTTCTGGTCTGTGCCAGATGGAATCCTTAGGATAGCAGAAAGGAAGCAGGAGTAGGAGGCTACAATGAGGAGAAATGGGACCAGAGTCACTGCAGAAGAGGTGACAAGTTCACCAGGAAGAAATACGTAGGGGTGTGGAAGTGATGGCTGACTAAAACTAGAAGGACAATGAGGATATTTCCAGAAACAGTTAAGATGTAGAAAACTAAAATTATCATAAAAAGGAAAATGCTTAGCTGTCTGATGGAAGAGAATCCTCGAAGCACGAATTCCACTCTCATCATTTGGTTTTCCCATGACAGGATCACCATGCCTCAGCTTCACTAGAAACAGAACACCCAATGATAAAACAAGAAAATGCAGAAATTTCTAGCTTACATGAAGAACATGGACAGCGAAGGGTTTTTAATCCCCACTCAGGTTTTTGGAAGGTTTCTTATTTGAGTGGAGAGAGATCATCTTTTCATTTCAAGGTATAAAATGGGAAAGAAAAAAATTTGGAATAAGAACCTATGATTTCAATCTCCTCTTTTCTCTTATCTTGTATCTTCACTTCCTCAGGAGCAATGTCAGTTTTTGAGGAAAACGGAAACAGAGGAATGCAGAGGGGGAAGGAGGACAAAGGAAGAGAGGAAGAATCACCTACTATATGCCCTTCCTGCATGTACTGTATTCACCTGGTGAGTTATGAAAAGGAAGGAAGATCTGAAGGGAGGTGGGACCAAGAACAGGATGAGGAGCACATTCTGGAGGATTTGAGAACTCTCACAGAGTACCTAGAGAGTCACGGATCCAAGACAAAGAACCCCTCCCCCCTTCCCTCCCACCTCAAGCATTGTTTGTTTTTTAGTGAAATGGCCCCATCCTATCAATCATGTATCCTTTACTTTTCAGTTTTACTTTTCAGTTTCACTTTTCAGTTTCTTCCTGAGTTGGGAAGGAAGTTTTTTATTTCTGTTTCAGTTTCCATGACACTATCAAGAGAAAATCATGTGAATGTGAGGTTTGAGATTCTCTGATTCCTTTTTTTTTTTTTTTTTTTCCGAGACAAAGTCTCACTCCTTCACCCAGGCTGGAGTGCAGTGGTGCAATCTTGGCTCACTGCAACCTCTGCCTCCCGGGTTCAGGCGATTCTCCTGCCTCAGTCTCCCAAGTAGCTGGGATTACAGGCACGTGCTACCACACCTGGCTAATTTTTGTATTTCTAGTAGGGACAGGGTTTTACCTTGTTGGCCAGGCTGGTCTTGAACTCCTGATCTCAAGTGATCCACCCGCCTCAGCTTCCCAAAGCTCTGGGATTACAGGCATGAGCCACCATGCCTGGCCAAGATTCCCTGATTCTGAGGTCAGCGTGCAATGCTGGTATAACCCAGGAATGCCTTCTATCGCAATTTTAAATAGATAAAATCAGATCTTTGGAAGTATTTTATTTAGGACTGCAGTAAATGGGAAAAGAAGATTCAGAACTAACTGGCCTAACACACTGTGTACAACCAACCAATTGAGTGTAAGGTAGCCTTGGGTTATTTTAAGTGAGTTAAAGAAGCCCAAGTCTCATCTTCAGTACCATCTTGGTTAAAGCTAACCATGCACTCAACCAAAATGCTCAGGGTGGATAGACAAGCTCCCCCAATCACCCCAAAAAAACTGCTAAGGCCACAGGCAAGGTCTGAAGCTGAACCCACTTTAGTATCCTCAGCTCCCTTGTGCTGGATCTGCACCTACTTAAGGTAGTTTTAGAGGGACCATTGGCTGCAGGAAAGCAAGTGGAGATGGGACACACACAGGCACGGAAAGCACTGTGTGGCTATAATAATGAGGTAGCTACCATGAGTAGCCAGAGAGTCCCAAACAAAGCCAGGAGCTCTGTTTATGCATCATACTTCGAGCAAGTAACAGTTTGCCATAAACTATAAAATGGGATATAGGACTGGAGGACCTAACATGTGCTAAGTATGTGCAAAAAGCATATAACTGAAAAGACTGGGAAATCATTGGCTATTCAGAGCTGCAGACATTACTTAAATTTACCAAGGAATTGCTTTTACATTGAAGGGAGCACTGGAAACAAGGCTCAGTCTCCTTTGCAGTATCCTGTACTGTGTGTGTGTGTGTGTGTGTGTGTGTGTAGCTGCATGAATAATTAAACTGTTCCTGCTCTCTGTTCTCATACCAATAGCCTTTGGTAATACACTAATCACATGTTTAAACTGATCCAGTGGGAACCATTTTGTGGAGCATCAGTTCTAGCTTTCCAGGTGCTTTATAGAAATAACCTGCCTGGCAATCCTGGTGCCCAGAGGATGCCCAGCAACTGGTGATTCAGACCCTGAACACACTGAGTGGAGTATGGGGAAGGTGCAAAGAGAAAACTTCTCTCCAGCCCCTGCAAAGCACAAATTATGACCTGAGATCTCAAAGAGAGGGCTTCAGTTCTGACAGAACACAGCCAAACTCCTGACTGGGGCTGCTGCTAATGATGGTGATGTTCTCTATCCCAGGCACTGTTCTAAGTGCTGAAAATATAGAACTAAATTTCATCGTCACAACAACCCTATGTGGTGAGTACTTTTATTACAGATGGAAGCATACTTTACGTGGAGGCACAGAGATGTTAAATAACCTATCCATGACAATCATCTAAAAAGTGGCAAAGATGAAACTTAGACTCACTCTAGATCTCTCGTACCTAACTGCTAACACTGCCCATCATGGAGCCTGAGTACATTGGCTCGTGTGCATCATCTCACAGAGGTAGGAAGATAAAAGTTTTCACAGGGCAGCCTTTCATCCTGGTTTTAACTTCAGCGAAAGGGAGGCCTGCTTTGTTGCCTGGTGAGAGTACAATCCCACAAAGAGTCACACTCTCTGAAAACTTTCTATATCATCTCCTGAATTTGCCTTCACGCTGCTACTTTTATGTGCACAGGGCATTACCACTTCCCCTCTACCAGGCAATTACATTTCTGCTGCGGGACTGCCTCACCACTTGGATGCAGGGCAGAGCCCCGTGATGGAGAGTGGAAGGCCAGGTGAAAGTAGGAGAGAATTGACTAGAAAGACAGTGAAGCCTGTGAGAGCACGGGCTGTAAAACTAAACAGGCTGGCTTCAAATTGCTGCTCAGCCACAAAGACATTTAGCAAAGGCAAGTTTGATAACCTTTAAGGGAAAATCAATTCTACTGTCTCCAGATCTGTGTAGAAAGAGGCCTTCAAGGGCAGCAGAGAAGCCAGTGATACTGACCTCCCACCCTAGCATGCAGCCACTATCTCCTCCCTTATCTCCTCAGCAGAAGTGAGAAAATTTTAAAAGAATATTATTGAAAAAGCTAGAGGTGTGAACTCTGCTAACATGTTCTTATGTTAACTCCGCTCACATAAGGCAGCTTGACTCTAGAGCCACAGCCCAGCAAATTGCACAATATGTCTGTAAATGATGTTGGCACAGGGCTGAGCCCAGGGAATGCGCTCAGTAAGTGGCAGTGTTTTTCCTCATCCTCTCCTCTCCAGCTCTTCCTCCTCTACTCCCTCCTTTCCTTCCAAATATGCCCAGCACAGTTAGTATTGTCTATAGGTAAATGGACTTTTTCAGGAAGGAATCTGCTCCCCACCACTGGAGATGTTCAATGAGAAACACATGTGAAGACAACTAAAGGAGACTAAATCAGTAGAGAATTACTTGGATCTGATGATTTTTAACATTCCTTTCAAACTTGAGATTTTATTTTTTTCCTAATTGAGAAGCATTTCATTCCCCTAGGACACACACATAAAGCAAATTTAGGCGAAATATAAGAGGCTTATCACAAAGCCAAGAAAAAACACAAGTACTCGGTGAATTATCCTGGGCTTTGTAACTTCCACTAACAACAACAAAAAGCAGAGGAGGACTCAGGGCCTATCTGAATAGGATCTACCCTCTTAGCTGAATTAAGTGGTCAGTGAACTAACCAATCCATTCAGCCAACATCTAGCTGATGGTAAGGACAGTTGACTCATGCCAAGTGCTGGTCAGTTCAGGTGAACAATTGGGCAATTGGGCAACCATATAGGCAAATAATTTGATTTTGCCACCAAACCAATATGGAATACTGTATTTAATACAGTAGGCAATTGTATACACGGACTCATCTAGCAAATTACGGACTCAGAACAGGAAACATTCAAGTGTATACCATCAGAATGGATGAGCTTTACCTGTCAGTGCCTTACAGGAACCCTCTCCCATTTTGGGGAGCCAGGCCACAAAGACTATGGCATGTCCACTTCCCCTGGATTTGTAGAACTGGGCTAGATATCTGGAATCCAGCTTTTATGCAGAAATATGCCACATGGTGCACTTGACAAAAACAGAGCTGTCTCTCCCCATGAACGTAGGAGGATACTTGAGTTTGGCTCTCATTTATCAGCCTTCTTTTTTCCATATAAACTTGAGTCCTTCTGTGGGCAAAGCCCCTGATACTGGTGCTCGTGGGCATTTCCCAAATGACTGTGGTGGGGAATTGTTGTTTACCTTACAGATTCTATGAAACCAAGGTACCTTCACCTTCAAGAAAATGTCTTTTTCCTCCTTGCTTTGCATTAAGCTTCTACTTTGATAAAGACTCTTTTTACTTATATGACCTTTATAAAAAGATTTAATTGAAAATGAGTGATTATGTTGTGCTTTAGGGGAATAGATTAAAATAATATTTGGAAGGAAGCATTCAATTTGTTTCTACCTCCTGAAAGAAAAATCACTGTGCATCTCCTTATTGTCACACGTTTGGAAGGGAACCAAAACAATTATCTGCAATAGTAAACATTTATTGTCAAAGCCATCAATTAAGATTCTAAAGAACTTGTGTCCTCCTGGATTCTTGTCATTGATTAAAAATAGTGACTGAGGGGCTGGGCGCGGTGGCTTACGCCTGTAATCCCAGCACTTTGGGAGGCCGAGGCGGGTGGATTGCGAGGTCAGGAGTTCAAGACCAGCCTGGTCAAGATTGTGAAACTTTGTCTCCACTAAAAATAAAAATAAAAAAATTAGCCGGGCGCAGTGGCAGGCGCCTGTAATCCCAGCTACTTGGGAGGATGAGGCAGGAGAATTGTTTGAACCCGGGCAGCAGAGGTTGCAGTGAGCAGAGATCCCACGCCACTGCACTCCAGCCTGGGCAACAGACTAAGACTCCGTCTCAAAAAAAAAAAAAAAAAAATTACTAGGCTAGTTCTGTTCTAGGAAATGTAAGTTTGTGATGGAAACTTTATGGAATTAAAGTTCTTATTTACAGATAGGCATTGGCAAACTGGGGAGACATTTGCTCAAACTAACAAATTAATACAGCTCTCCAATAAGTGAAACAAATGAAACAATGATGAAATAAACACTAAATTGAAACTATCTCATTTGTTCTTTAGAACTAAAAATTTTTTTGTTGTCTATGCTATAGTATCCAGACTTCCTGCAAACTTGTCCGTATTGATATCTATTTACTAAGTATCTAATGTATGCCAGTTTAACTATCTATCATCCTCACAACACCTCTATATTGCCAGTTTGACAAATGAGGACATCCAGGCTCTGAGGGAGTTCCTCACTGAGAATTGTCCAGGCGGAGGACTGTGAGGGAACTGGGAGCAAACTGCATGTCCCATGAAGACATGTGTCTGTCTCATTACTACCCCATACTTAGGTCCTATCTTGGAGCCTGTCACATAGCAAGGGCTTTAAGATTAATCAGTTAGAGGAATGAACAAATATGGAGCAAATGTCTGACTCCTTCAAATCTAGTGTCCTTTGCATTTTAGCAAACTGCACAAATGGTATTGTCAGCAAGTCAGTTTAGAGGAAGGACTCTAGAGCCTGAATTGAAGCTGAATAGGTGTTAGAAGCAGTAATGATGCTAAAAAGATTTTAAATGCCAAATGATACTTCTTAAAAGTCAAAGACCACTGATCAAAATACAAAGATTATTTTATTTAGAGCACGACCATTTCAGATAAGCCTGTTTCAAGCATTTCAGCTACTTAATTATTTTGCAGAAAGGCTAATTTTCAATTTCTAAGAGATCATTCTACTTTTAGAAATAAGAGATATTTATTTTTTGAGATCAAGCCACTAATACAGATTTATTCAGGAATAGAAATTTCAAACATATTCTGCAGAGGGTAAGATTCATGTAATACTTGACTCTTAACCCATATATCACAATACAAGAAGCAATTATAACTCTGATCCTTTGACTTCAGGAAAGATTACAATTATAATCTTTACATATTGGTAGTCTTTAAAAGGTGAAAGAAAATCTAACAAGAAAATGTAAAAGGCTGAAATAAAAGGATTTTTGAGCCTAATATGTCAACTTCAGAAATTCACATGATTGTGAATGGGATTATGTTGATATAATTAAAAGTTAACTATTTTTGGCTGCCTATTAGTTTTTTTTTCTCTTTTGCCTCATCCTGTAAGAACACCAAGTCCTATTTTATCTCAGAGAATTTGTAATTGTTGCCTCTGCCTAGAGCATGTCCTGCTTTTATTTCTGCATGGTGCGTATCATTATTTCCAAGCATGTTTTTTATTTCCTTGGTAATTGACTGCACCTACTACTAGACTGTAATCCCACAAGAGCAGGGAACTCTGCTTTGTCTGATACCGTATCCCAGTGCCAAAAACGATAGATAATAATTATTTGCAGGAAATAATGAGAACAAAAAAATCTATGCTATTACCATGAAGTTTGCAGTTGTTCTTAAGAATTGGGTTCCCAAGGTCAGCTGTTAGAAGTTGGTTATCTTCCTCAGGGACTTTGCCTTCAGGGGAGAAATTATGTTTCTGTGCCTAACCAGCCAAGCTGTCCTCAAGTGCATATCACAGGCAGTGTGGACCACACAACCCTGCTTCTTACCTTTTCAAGAAAGCATTACTTTAAAATAGACATATGAATATTAAATAAATATATTACTCGCTTTGTACAAATTTTACGTAAAGATAAATATTTTTAAATAGTATATACAAACACCAGCTACAGATTAGTTTCTCAAAGATTATTTTAGTTGTTGTCTGGGCCTCAATAGCAAAGTTAACCTGAATCTGCTTAGAGCCAGAGCACTGTGGGGAATGTGGACTGTTCTGGCACTTGGGCTTCAGTATCCCTTGATAAGTGGTTCTAGTTCAGTCTCACTTTGCTGTTTATGTCCTGTGACAGAGAGTTACTAATTAACTGTTCATTGACTTGTGAGCATTGTCATACCCAAAAGTTAACAGATGGAGAAAGGAAGGCAAATTTCTTTTTGCTTTGTAAGACTTCAATCTCTTTTTGCTTTGTAAGGCTTCATTTCAAAATTTGTCTTAATCTTTACTTCTTGCTATTTTCTTGTGAAAAGGAAGAAGACACCAAACTATTTCTCAAGGTGACTCCTTGAGCCTATATGAATCGGTTGGTCTCTTCCAATCAGGAAAGACTTTCCTGGCAACCATGGCTCTAATTCATTTGTTCCAAATTTATCTTTCTAAACCCATTCTCCAGACATTGTACTTAAGAGTTCTGAGGGAAGGGATCTGCTTGCCTACATAATTATTAGGTTTTAGGGTTCCATTGGGTTATGTCTTCATTCCTTTATTGACTGTGTACACTGTGCTAATTTGATACTGCAGACAGAAAATTATGAAGGTACACTTGCTTGCCATCCTGTTATTTATAGTCTAACTAGGGAAGTTGATGTACAAACATCCAGATAATAAAAGGAGAGGTTAGTACAACCATTTAAAAAAGAAAACTGAAACATAGTAAGTTAGAAAAAAAAATTGTCTAAGTTCACCTATTCCATCATCAATAGAACTATAGAACCCACTTCTGACTCCAGCTTCTGTATGTTGGACACAAGATTACAGATAACCAAGGAATTTACTAGTCTTCTTATAGACCCTTTACCACCGGTTTCCTTTCCTAGAAGTTGTAGAAATCTTTGCCACAGGGAAATAGTAAAACACTCTCTCCCAGTTTCTTGCTCCTGTTTGGTAGCCAGATCCAGAAAGCAGAGTGGAAGTAGAGCTCCAGAAAGTCCTCGCACAATCACCACCTCTAGGTCCCCCTTCCTGACTGCTGTGCCCTGACAGGATGGTGGGGCTACAGTGCACAATTGCCTTAGCCAGCCTGGCCTTCTACCTCCAAGTTACCACCAGATAGCAAGGACTTCACCATAGAAGCAAATAAGATTTTTCTTTATTATATTTTTACAAAAATAAAAAGTCCATACTACCCAAAGTGATCTACAGATTCAATTCAACCTCTATCAAAATACTAATGACATTTTTTACAGAAATAGAAAAAACAATCCTGAAATGTGTATTAAACCACAAAATATGCTAAATAGCTAAAGCTATCTTGAGAAAAGAGAACAAAACTGGAGGCATCACACTACCTGACTTTAAGATATGCTACAAAGCAATAGTCACCAAAGAGCATGCTGCTGGTATAAAAATAGTCATATAGACAAACGGAACATAATAGAGTGCTCAAAAATAAATTCACACATTTACAGCCAACTCATTTTTGACAAAGGTGCCAAGAGCACACCTTGGAGAAAGGATTATCTCTTCAATAAATGGTGCTGGGAAAACTGGATATCCATATGCAGAAGGATGAAACTAGACCCCTCTCTCTCACCCCTTACAAAAATCAACTCGAAACTGAAAAAAGACTTAAATGTAAGACCCAAAGCTATGAAACTACTAGAAGAAAACATGGCATTGGTTTGAACAAGAATATTTTTTAATAAGACTTCAGAAACAGACAACAAGAACAAAAATAGACAAATGGAATGACATCAAACTAAAAAGTTTCTGCACAGCAAAGGAAACAATCAACAGGGTGAAGAGACAGCCTGCAAAATGGGAGAAAATATTCTCAAACTATGCATCTTACAAGCTGTTAATATTCAGAGTATATAAATAATTCAAATAACTCATAGCAAATGAACAAGTAATTTTTAAAATGAGCAAAAGGTCTGAATAGACATTTCAGATATTTGACCCAAGACAAACAACCAACATTAAGAAAACGCTCGACATCATTAATCATTGGGGAAATGCAAATCAAAACCACCGTATCACCTCCCTCCAGTTAGAATGGCTATTATCAAAAAGATAAAAATAACAAATGCTGGTGAAGATATGGGGAAAGGGAAACTCTTATACAGTGTTGATGGAAAGGTAAATTTGTACAGCTATTATGAAAAACAGTATGGAGGTTCCTCAAAAAATTGAAAATAGAACTACCATAGGATCCAACAATCCTACTATTGGTATTTATCCAAAGGAAATAAAAGCAACTTATTGAAGAGATATCTGCACCCTCATGCTTATTGCAGCACTATTCACAATGGCCAATATATGACATCAACCTAAGTGTCTATCAATAGATGAATGGATAAGGAAAATGTGATATATATATACACAATGGAATGCTATTCAGCCATAAAAAAGAATGAAATCCTGTCATTTGCAACAACATGAATAAACCTAGAGGACATTATGTTAAGTGAAATAAGCCAAGCACAGAAGGACAAACACTGCATGATATCACTCATATGTGAGCTCTAATAAGTTAATCTCATAGAAGTAGAGAGTAGAATAGTGGTTACCAGAGACTGGGAAGAGTAGGAATGAGGGAGGATGAGGAGAGATTGGTCAATGTGTACGAAGTTACAGTTAGATAGGAGAAATAAGTTCTGATGGTCTATTGTATAGTGCGGTAACTATAGTCAACAACAATCTATTGTATACTTCAAAACAGCTGGAAGAGAGGATTTGTAGCATTCTCACTATGAAGAAATGACAAGTGTTTGAGGTGATGGATATGCTATTTACCCTGATTTGATCATTACACTATATGTACACATATATACTATCTATATAGTATATGATCATTACACTATATATACACATATATACTATGTATATGAAAATATCACACTCTACTCCATAAATATGTGCAATTATTATGCATCAATTAAAAACAAAATAAAGCTTGTAAAAATAACTATATATTATTTGATAAATGAAGATATTTTTGTTATATAGGATGACATAAAATACATTATTAAAATTTTTAAAAGTTTATTTGTCTGAAGACAATTGTAGATTACATGGAGTTGTAAAGAAAAAAAGAGAGAGAGTGCCCATGTACCTTTTCCCCAATTTCCTTTCAATGAACACATCTTTCAAAACTGTACCACAATATCATAACTATGGCATTGATACAGTTAAGATAAAGAATATTTACATCACCCCCAAATTCTTCATGTTGCCTTTACATAGCCACCCCCATATCCCCCTCATCACCACCTCTCATTAATTCCTAGCAAACACCAACTTGCTCTACAATTTTATAACTTTGAATTCATTTCTATAATTTCAAGAATGTTTTGTGTATGGAGTCATACAGTACCTAATCTTTTGGGACTGACTTTATTCACTAAGCATAGTTTTCTGGAGATTCACCCAAAGAGTAATTTATCTAGAGATATTGCATGTATCAATAGTTGGTTCCATTTTATTGCTGAGAAATAGTCTATGGTATGGATGTAGCAGTTTGTTCAACCATTTATGAGTTTAAAGACATCTGAGATTTTTTCTGTTTTTGGCTATTACTATAAAAATGCTGTAAACATTTGTGTACAGGTTTTTGGGTAAATGTAAGTTTTTTATTTTTCTAGAGTACATGCCCAGGAGCACAATTGTTATGCTGAATGATGGTTGCATGGTTAGTGTTTTAAGAAACTGCAAAACTGATTTTCTGGAGTAGTAGTACCATTTTATATTTTCACCAGTAATGTATGAATAATTCAATTTCTCTGAATCTTTGCTAGCATTTGATGTTATCATTATTTTTTGAATTTTGTATTGAGGCAAAATTCACATTAAAAAAATTCACCACTGTAACCATTTCAAAGTGTAAATTAAGTAACTTTTAATACATTCACTATATTGTGCAACCATCATTACTATCTAACCCCAGCACATTTGCATTACCCCAGAAAGAAATCCTATACCTATTCAGTAATCACCGTTCATTCTCTTTCTACTTCTAGCCTCTGGCAACCACTGATCTACTTTTTGTTTCTATAGATTTGCCTATTTTGGGCATTTCACATACATGGAATGATGTAATATATGACTTTTGGGTCTCACTTCTTTCGCATTATATAATGTTTTCAAGGTTCATCAAGTAGTTGTAACATGTATCAGTACTTCATTATTTTTATGGTTGAATAATATTCCATTGTATGGATATATCATGATTTGGATATACCACAATTTATTTATCCATTCATCAGTTGTTGGAAATTTGGGTTGCTTTAATTTTTTGACTACTATGAATAATGCTGCTATGAGTATTCATGTACAAGTTTTTGTTCAAACATCTATTTTCAATTATCTGAAATTGCTAGATAATATAATAATTCTATGTTTAACATATTGAGAAACTGCTTATTTCCTTTTGACAGCAACTGTACCATTTTGCATTATCAGTGTATGAGGATTCTAACTTCTCCAAATTCTCACCAACATTTATTTTCCTTTTTAAAATTATTATTATAGCCTTCCTAGTGGGTGCAAAGTGGTATAAAATTGTGGTTTTGATTTGCAATCCCCTATGACTGGTGATATTGAATATATTTTCAAGTGCTTATTGGCCTTTTATATATCTTCTTTGGAGAAATGTCTATTCAAGTCCTTTGTCCAGTTTTAAATTGGATTGTCTTTTTGTTCTTGACTTGTAAGAGTTCTTTATACATTCTGATTACCAGAACTTATCAGATATATGGTTGCAGATATGTTCTCCTATTTTGTGAGTTGTCTTTTCACTTTCTTGATGATATGCCTTGATACAGGAAAGTTTTAAATTTTCATTAAGTTCAACTTATCATTTTCTCTTTTGTTTCTTGGGCTTTTGGTGTCAAATCTAAGAATCCATAGCAAAATCCAAGATCATGAAGATTTATCACTATGTTTTCTTCTTTGAATGATTCTGAATTATATTTTGTACATGATGTGAGCCTACATTCTTTTATGTGTCAACATCAAGTTGTCCCAGCATCATTTATTGAAAAGAAGATTTTTTTCCACATTGAACTGTCTTGGCACCTTTGTCACACATGAATTGTCCATGAACGTGAGAGTTTATAATTGCACTCTGAATTCTGTTCTGTTGGCCTATGTGTCTATCCTTATGCCAGTACCATACTATGTTTGGTTTCTGTGGCTTTGAAATATGTTTTGAAATCAGAAAATGTAAATTCTTCAACTTACTCTTTTTCAAAATTGTTTGACTAGAAACTATTGCAATTCTATATGAATGTTAAGATCAGATTTTCCATTTGTGCAAAAAATGACATTAAGATATTGATAATTATTTTTATGAATCTGTATATCTGTATATCTCTTTGGGGAGAGCTGTCTTCTTAACAATATTAAGTCCTCTAATCCATCAACATGGATATCATTTCGTTTATTTAGGTCTTTAATTCCTTTCAGCAATGTTTTTGTAGTTTTCAGTATACAAGTCTTGTCTTGATGAAATTTATTCTTAACTTTTGTATGGTATTGTGAATGAAATCTTTTTAAACTTTCATTTTCAGGTTATTCATTGCTAGCATATGGAAATAAAACTGATATTTTGTATGTTTACCTGATAATCTGCAACTTTGCTTAATTCGTTTGTCAACTCTAGTAGTTTTTTTGTGTGTAGATTCTTTGGGTTTTCTTTATATATGATTATGTCATTTGCAAATGGAGCTAGATTTACTTTCTCCTTTGCAGTTTTGATACACCGCCTTATTTCTTTTTCTTATCTAATTTTCCTGCTTAGAATTTCCATAACAATGTTGAATGGAAGTGGCAGAGATGGACATCCTTGTCTTGTTCCTGATCTTAGGGCAAACCTTTCACACTCTAATCATCAAATATAACGTTAGCTATGGGTTTTTTATATAAGGCTTTAGTCATGTTGAGGAAGTTCTCCTCTATTTCTAGTTTGTTGAATACTTTTATTATTATAAGGTGTCGAATTTTTTCAAATGCTTTTTCGGCATCAATTGAGACGATCATGTGATATTGTCCTTTATTCTATTAATGTAGCATATTATATTGATTGATTTTTATATATGAAACCATACTTGCATTCTTGGGATAGATCCCATTTGGTCATGATGTATAATCCTTTTAATATGCTGCTGAACAAACTCCTGGGCTCAAGCACTTCTCTGCTCCCGCTACTAAGGTTTTTAGTATACAGATCTTTCACCTCCTTGGTTAAATTTGTTCTCGACAATTTTGATTTTTTGTATATATTATAAATGGCATTGTTTTCTTCATTTCTTGTTCAGATAGTTTGTTGTTAGTGCATAGAAATGCTACTGATTTTGTATGTTGACTTTGTACCCTACTACTTTATTGAATTTGTTTATTAGTTCCGTTTTTTTGGTGGAATCTAAATTTTTCTAAATATAAAGTCCTGTCATTTGTTAATAGGCAATTTAACTTTTTCCTTTCCTATTTGGATGACTTTTAATTCTTTCTCTTGTCTAATTACTCTGGCTAGGACTTCCAGTACTGTGTTGAATATACACACAATGGAATACTATTCAGCCTTTGAAAAAGGAAATCCTGTCATTTGCAGCAACATGGAAGACGCTGGAGGACATTGTGTTCAGTGAAATAAGCAAGGCACAGAAAGGCAAATACCACGTGGATTCTAAAAAGGTTAAACTCATAAGAGCAGAGAGTAGAAGAGTGGTTACCAGTCTGGGAAATGGGGGTAATAGAAGGATATAAAATTTTAATTAGACAGGAGGAATAAATTCAGGAAATCTATTATACATCAAGGTGAATACAGTTAATAACAATATACTGCATACTTGAAAATTACTAAAATAGTAGATTTTAAATGTTTTCACCACAAATATAATAACTATGTGAGGTAATGCATATATTAATTAGATTGATTAGACACTTCACAATATATACATATATCAAAACATCATACTATACAAAACTAATATATATTATTTTTATCAAGTAAAAATAATTAATTTTGAAAAGATAGTTTAATGTAATATTTTAAGAGTTAAAATTACTGTAAAAATCAATGATGAATAAAATATTTAAAAATTTAAATCATTTACCTGCCACTTAGACATAAAAACATGTGGTATTTGGCTTTCTGAATGCAAAGAAGGGAACAAGAGATACTGGGGTCTACTTGAGAATGAAGGGCGGGAGGAAGTAGAGGAACAACAAAAAAAAAACTATTAGGTACTAGGCTTAGTACCTGGGTTATGAAATAATCTTACAACAAACCCCCATGACACAAGTTTACCTATATAATAAATCTGCACATGTACCCCAGAATCTAAAGTATAAGCTAAATAAGTTTCAATAAAAAATTTGCAAAGTGCATATATGACAAAGAACTAGTAATCAGAATATACAAAGAACAGTCAAAACTCACCAGAAAATAATCTAGTTAGAAAATGGGCAAAAGGCATAAAGAGAAATTTCACTAAAGAGGATATACAGATGGCAAATGAGCACATCAAAATATGTTCAACATCATTAGCCATTAGGGAACTGCAAATTATAACAACAGTAAAATATCGCTACACACCTATCAGAATGGCTAAAATAAGAGCAAAGACATCAAAATCTGACAAGGATGCACTACACACCTATCAGACTGGCTAACATAAAAACAAAGACATCAAAATCTGACAAGGATGCAGAGAAATTGGATCACTCATGCCTTCGTTGGAACATAAAACAGTATGGCTACTATGAAATATAGTTTGGCAGTTTCTTTCAAAACTTAACCTGTAATTACCATAAAACCCAGCAACTGAACTACTAGGCATTTAAGACAGAGAAATAAAAACTTATGTTCACAAAAAAAGTATACAAATGTTCATAGCAGCTTTATAGTAACAGCCAAAAACTGGCTTACAGTTTAAGCAAAAACAATTTTAAAAATTTAAAGATAATTTAATGTAACATTTTAGGAGTTAAAGTCACAGTAAAAATCAATGATAAATACAACAGTAAAATTTTAAAATAAAAAATTTGCAAAGTGCATATTTTGCAAATACCTTGAAATACTTTGCAAATACTCTGAAAAATATTTTGTATTCAAAGTACAAAAGTATTTTGTACATTGAAAATATATAGTAAAAATATGGCATTATCATCTTGTGGGATCACCATCACATATGTGGTTCATCGTTGACTGAAACATTATGTGCCACAGGATTGTATTAACATGGCTGTATCTCCTTTCTTTGGTTAGTGTTTAAAGGTTATATAGATTTTCATCCTTTAACTTTTGATCTTTTAAAATTTTTTAAATTTTATGACTTTAGAACAACATATAGTTCCATTTTGTTCTTCTATCAAGTCTGAAAATATTTATCTCAAATTGGAAAATTTAATATATTTTCATTTAATGTATATGTTTAGGATGTAATTTTTATTTTTCCCATCTATTCCATGTTTTCACTCCTGATTTTGTTTTTCCTTCTGATTTTGTTTTTGCTTAGATTCATTTTCAACGGTTTTATCTAGATACAATTTACATACCACATTTCCACATAAAGTGTGCAATTCAATGGCTTTTAGTACATTCACAGAGTTGTGCATATGTTGCCACAGTCATTTGTAGAACGTTTTTATTACCCCAAAAAGAAACCCCACACATTGTAGCCATTACTTCATCCTCTATACCCGACTCCCTCCAAGCCCTAGGCAATCAATCTATTTTCTGTGTCTATAGATTTGCCTATTCTGGACATTTCAAATTAATGGAATGATACAATATCTGGTGACTGACTTTTTTACTTAGCATAATGTTTTAAAGGTGTATCTATGTTGAATCATCTTTGAATACTTCCGTTTTTAATGGATGAATAATATTCCGCTGTATAGACATACCACATTTTGTTTATCCACTCAGGGGGAATTTGGGTTGTTTCACTTTTTGGCTATTATGAAAAAGGCTGCTATGAATATTTGTGTATTTTTTGGTGTGGACATATATGCTTTCAATCTTCTTGGGTATATACCTAACAGAGTAATTGCTGGATCCTATAGTAACTCTATGTTTACCTGTGCGTGGAACTGTAAGACTGTTTTCCAAAGCAACTGAACCAAATTGCATTCCTTTCAGCAGTGTTTGAGGGCTCTCTGTACATCTTTGCAAGGACTTATTACCTGTATTTTAAAATATTGCCATTCTAGTGGGTATGAGGTGATGTTTGACTTTTTAAATGATTCCATTTCTGCTATATATTAACTTTGACATTTTTTATTCTTTCAGAGGCAAGCCTAGTGATATGGTTTGGATGTTTTGTCCCTTCCAAATCCCCTGATGAAATGTGACCTCTAATGTCGGAGGTGGGCCTAATGGGAGGTGTTTGGATCATGGAGGCAGATTCCTCATGAATGGCTTAATGCTATGCTTGCAGTAATGAGTGAGTTGCCACTCTATTAGTTCATGTGAGAATTGCTTGCTAAAGGAGTCTGGCATCTCTCTTGTTCTCTCTCTCTTGCTCCCTCTCTCTCCATGTGATATGCCAGCTCTCCCTTCACTGTCCCCCATGATTGTAAGCTTCCTGAGGCCTCCCCATAAGCTGAGCAGATGCTGGCACCATGCTTGTACAGCCTGCAGAACAGTGAGCCAAATAAACCTCTTTTCTTTATAAAATACCCTGTCCCAGGTATTTCTTTATAACAATGCAAAAAGGACTAATGCACCTAGAAATTACAACTAACGTGAATCATTTCCTTTACTGTCCTCTTCAGAAAATTAAAGGGATGCAGAACTCCTTTTTTTCCTGTTTTTAAGTTTCTGTTTCCTATTTAAAATACATTTTCTTTCCCATTTTCTTTATCCTTTCTGAAATGCCAGTGAAACATTCAATATACCTGTCCATTATATGCATGTCTTTTACCTTCTCCTATATTTTCCAATTTTTGACTCTGTGCTTGTGGCACAATAAGAAACATATTTAGTCTTTGTCCCCAGTTCCTGGCACAGTGCTTTTAAAACCCTTGGAATTTCCTGAGTGCTAGGAGTGTTGTTTGTTATTCAGAACAAGCCCCTGTCTATCATACCCGAGTTTATACTATTGAGGTGACTTAGGGTAGTACCTCTAGATAGCCTCAAGATGGCACTGGTCACCAGAAAGGTCAAGGGACTTGGTTGGAATTTTCAGCCTCACCTATCAACTTCTGAGGAGGGCAAGGGAGTGGGGTAACTGAAGACTGAGCTCTACTAAAGGCTTTTGAACGATGAGATTTGGTTAGTGAACACATCGAAGTGCTGGGATAATGGCCTATCTAGAAAGATCATGGACGCTCCACACACCCCTCTCCCTATACCATGCCCAATGCATCCATTTGGTGTTCCTGCGTTGTATCTTTTATGATAAACTGGTAAACATAAGTAAAATACCTTGTTGAGTTCTATGAGCTGTTCTAGCAGATTATGAAACACGGGGGCAGGGGGGAGGGCAGCAGGGAGCAGATGATGGGAATCCTGAATTTATAGCCAGTTGTTTAGAAGTATGGGTGTCCTGGAATTTGCAATTAGCCTCTGAAGTGAGAAACAGTCTTGTGAGACTGAGTCCTTAAGCTGTGGGGTCTGCACTAACTCTGGGTGGTGTCAGAATTGAACTGACTTGTTTAACACCAGCCAGCTGGTGTGTAAAGAATCAGAGAATTGGTTGTTGGTTTTAGGAAATACTCCAGGGCTTGGCCCATGTTTTAATGTTCTTATTCCCTGTTTAGTTCTATTGTTAAACCAGTTCTTTTAAATTTTAAATTTTGATTACTGTATTTTTAATCTACAGTTTTCATATTTTTCAATTCTTCTGTGTAACATATCGTGGTTTTTACTACACTGCCAAATTTTCAATCTTAGTTTTTATTTCCTTGAACATAAGTGTAATCTTTTTAGACTATGTCCATTAATTTTAGTATCTGGAGTCTCTGCATATGTTTCGGGTGTTGTTTTGGCTTCCAATAATGTTCTTTATCCCCAAAGATAACCACCATCTAGGATGTTACAGTAGACAACTAATTACCTTTCTCTATAGTTTTATCGTAAAAGCATCCCTGAACACTATAGTTTATTTTTACAAATGTTTTAGCAATTTATGCACACACAAAACTTTTGGGATTTTCATTGAGATCGCATCAAAATCTGTTGATCAGTTTGAAAAGAATTTATATTTTTTATAATACGCAGATTTTCAATTCATAAATGTAAATGAATACTTTCATTTATTTAGAACTTTTTCATATCCTCTCAGTCGTGTGCTTCAGTTTTTAATGTAAAGTTTCTGGTCCATAATTCTTTATTAACTCATTAGCTCTTTGGTGCTTCTAATCTTATTTTTACAACTTTTTTAGTTGCTAATAGTGGGAGGGTTTGGTTTCACTGAATCACCTAGTTCACCATTATTTGCATCAAAGGTCTCTATTTATAAGTTTAGCTCTCCTCTTTCTTTCCTTTATTCTATTCTATTTGCTTTTTTTTTTCATTTTTATCCCAATCGTTTTTATTTGAATGCCTAACTCGTTAATACTAACACCTCATTCTATGACATGAACATTGAGGACTATGCAATTTTTTCTGTAAATACAAGGTTAGCTGCAGTCCACAGTTTTGAAATGTATTTTTATTATCGTTGAGTTCTGTTTTTGTAATTTCCATTTGTTATTTTTCTCTGACATTTACATTTCTCAGATGTAGGTTTCACATTTTTGGATTCATGTTTTATTTGTTTGGAATAATCATTTTGTTATTGATTTCTGGTCTAACTTATAATCAGACATTGTACTCTCTTTGTCATTCATTCTTCAAAATTTGTTGTGCATTACTTCATGGCTTAGCATATATGACCAATTTTCAAAAAGTTCTATGTATACTTGTTAAGAATATATACTCTGTACTTTTGGATAAGGTTAACATTTGAAGCTATAGATATAAGTATAAATATAGCTATAAATATATTCATGAGATCAAGCTCACTAATTTGGATGTCTGATTAATCTTTTTGCTAATTTTTGTTGTATATGAATGAGTACTGAAGAATTATGTTTACTGTATTTGTTGTGTCAGTTTCTCCCTGAGATGCTAATAATTTTTCCTTTATGTAATTTTGAGTGTACATTTCAAAAATACAATTTCAAACGATATACATGCCTTTTGAATTTAACATGTTGCATAGTCAATTAAGTAAAGCATTTTTGCATTATACAGGTATTCTCTTTATCCTTAATCATGGGTTTTGCTTTAAAATTTATTTGTCTGGTATTAACATGGCTAAACTAGTTTGCTTCTGATTAGTATTTTCCTAGAATTTTTTGACCACTTTGTTTGTAACCTTATTGTATCTTGGGAGTTTGAGCACATGTCTGTAAATAGTATGTATCTAGCTTTTTAGAAAAGCAACAGTCTCCATCTTTTAGTTGTAAAGTTTATATTATCTATGTTTACTATAATTATTAATATACACAGAAGATTCTTTAAATGATAACTTATTGAGGTGAAATTAACATAGCATAAAATCAACCATTTTCATCATGCCAAAGTAAGGTCCCTTACTCATTATTGTGAGTTGAATTGTGTCACCCAAAAAGGGTTGGTTTAAATCCCAGCCCCTACCTGTGATACCTGTGAATGTGGCCTTATTTAGAAATAGCGTCTTTGCAGGTGTAATCAAGTTAAGATGAAGTCATAGGGTTTCCTGCTATAATATGACTGGCGTTCTTATAAGAAGAGGAAAATGCTGTGTGAAGGGAGAATGCCATGTGACAACAGCAGCAAAGAATTAAGTGATGCAACTGCAAGCCAGGGAGTTCCAAGGATTGCTGATCACCATGAGAAGCTAGGAAGAAGCAATAAAATATTCTATCCAGAGTTTCAGAGGGATCATGACCCTTGTGATAGCAAGACCTCATTTTTAATGAAATGTACTGTAAATAGGCAGTTTATTGTTATATATATTTATGGGTACAAAGTGATGTTATGGTTTATGAATACAATATGGAATAATTAAATCAATCAAATTAACATATCCATCACTTCAAATACTTATTATTTTTGTAGTGAAAATGCTTGAAATTTGCTCAGCAATGTTGAAAAATATGCTATTATTAACTATATTCACCACACTGTGTGATAGGTCTCAAGAATTTTATTTCTCCTGTCTGACTGAAATTTTGTACCCTTTGATCATCATCTTCCCATTCCCCTTACCTCCCATACTTTGTAATCACCACTCTACTCTCTGCTTCTATTTTGATTGTTTCAGATTCCACATATAAGTGAGAACATACAATATCTGTCTTTTTGTACCTGGGTTATTTCACTTAGTATAATATTCTCCAATTTAATCCATGCTGTCACAAATGACAGAATTTCCTTTTATAGAAAAGCTGAATAGTATCCATTGTTAACATCCATTGTATATGTATATACCATAGTTTTCTTTATTCACTCATTGGTTGACATTTAAGTTGATTCAGTAACTTGGCTATTGTGAATAGTGGTTCACTCAACATGGGAATGCAGACATTTCTTTGACAAATTAATTTTATATAAGCAATGTACACTAACTGCACCACTGGAGCTCCTGAAATATTAATTTTAAATATTTTGGCCAAATATCCAGAAGCAGGATTGCTGGATCATGTGGTAATTCTGTTTTTATTTTATTTTTTTAGGAACCTCCATGCAGTTTTCCATAATGGTTGTACTAATTTACATTCCCACCAATGTACAAGTGCTCTCTTTTCTCCACATCCTTGCCAACACTTGTTACCTTTTGTCTTTTTGCTAATAACTGTTCTGTCTGACAGGTGTGGGATGGTATCTCATTGTGGTTTTAATTTGCATTTTCCTAATGCAAATGAATTTGCAATGTTGAACATTTTAAATATATCTGTTGGCCATGTGTATATCTTCTTTTGAGAAATGTCTATTCAAGTCCCTTGCCCATTTTTAAATTGAATTATTTGTTTTGTTGCTTTGAATTGTTACAGTTCCTTGTATGTTTCGAATATTAACCCCTTATTGAATGTATGGCTTATAATATTTTCACCCAATCGATAAATTATCTCTTCACGTTGTTGTTTTCTGTGCTGTGCAGAAGCTTTTTAGTTTGATACTATACCATTTTTGTATTTTTGCTTCTGTTATCTGGATTTTGAGTAAATTGAAAAAAAAAATATTGCCCAGGCCAATGTTGTTTAGTTTTTCTCCTTGGTTTTCTTCTTGTGGTTTTAGGGTTTCTGGTCTTACATTAGTCTTCAGTCCATTTTGAGTTGATTTTTTTATATGCTGTGAGATGAACAGCTATGGTTAGCATTTTTAGACTACTTTCCTACTCAAGTGGTCTTTGCTATCTCTCTTTGACAGAATGCATCTGTTTTCTAGTCCATTTTTCCATTGATATATAGGACATATAGGATCGGCTTTATGCACAGGCCTATGTTCAAACTCTGTGTCACATTGGGGTCCCAAACTGTATTTTCTGGCTTTATGTAGTCATCAAAAAACAAATTGCTTGTTTACTGAGATTACTTAATGTGCCAATAGTAGCTGTGACTTTAGTATTACTCAGTACTCTATTTTTGCCTGCTGTGTTTTTTATTTTTTTCTCTCTTTGAAGTGAGCCAGGTACCTGAAAGATGTTATGCTTTTCTGAATCTAGAATTTAGGCATTTCTAGGAGTTTTTAAGTGGAAAATCTTCTACAGTATCTACTTCACTACATTATCCCTTTTTAAATGTGTTATTATAAGTAGACATTTGAGTTGGATTTTTCTGATAATTACAATCAAATGCATCCTAACTTAATCACCGTGTCCTATCATAATACTGTCTTTCTTTGTAAGTATTTCATCCCAGCTGCTTTAAAATTAATGACTCCACTAATTAGTGAACTCTAGAGAGGATAGTGACTCCACACAAGTTTATTTCTCCTATACCTAACTTCCCAGGAATAACTGATGTAGAGATAACCTAAGTTACCACCTCCCTTTCCACATAAACAAAAACCTTATTCCTAGGGAAAGAGCCAAAATGGTCTACTAGATGCAGCCAGGAAGAACTTCTTCCACAGAGACAGACCAGACCATCAAGGAGACCAGCACACTCAGAAGAGATCATTGGAAAGAAGGCATTGAGAATGGATATAGGGAGGACTCAGACTCTGGGGCTGAAAGGGGAGGAAGCTGGGAACCCTGCACAGGGTTGCTGAACACCAGCACTCATTCTTAGCCCCAAGCTGCACTTAGGAAAGGGGTGAGTGAAATAGGCATGGAGTGGCCTACTTTCACCATGGACCTCAGTGATTCTAGCTGCAGGAGACCCCGTGACCCTCACGGACATTTGGGTTGACAAGGAAAACTTCCTGGGAAGTTGGCAGAGACAGAACTTCAGTCTGCATGGAGCCCAAGTATTTGGCATGGGAAGGGCTGTAGTGTAGCATGGCCATGGATGCCCACCCCCCAAGGCTCATCATACTCCTCTAGGTGGATTTAGCCTTTGTTAGCAGCCAGACCTGAAGACAGCAGGGCTGTCCTGACCACAGGACGGGGCCAGTCTGACGTAAATGCTCCAGCCTGACAGCCTTCCTCATCATCCTGGCGTGACTGGACACACTTACAGTGCAGCCTCAGCTGCCCTGCTGAAATGCTTACCAGCGGTCACCACCATAGCTCTTTCACTAGCAGACCCCAACTTTCTGTCCCAGTGCATTTGCAGATGGACATCCGCTGCCACACATCCACCTGCAGCCTTCCTCCATGGGCGCACTTGCCTGCATCACTACCCACCACCCACCTTGCTGCCTTGCCAGAGGATATGTACCAGGACCCACTGCTACCCCACCAGGACCCACTGCTACCCCACTCACCTGCAGCACCCCAACTGCCCTGTTGATGCACCTGCTGGCAGCCCCCACACCACCCCAGTAGGGCACACTCACTTGCACCCCCCACCCCATCACAGTACAGTATCCTGTGGCCCTCCAGCCCCCCGCTGCTGCACTGTTGCCAACAGCACCCATCAGAGTGTTGTTGTCAGTAGTCTGAGAACACCGTGCCCCCTCCAGTGAAGCAGGTCCTGGACCTTGAGTGGACAGAGAATGAAGTTGTGGACTGGATTCCAGTCCCCCAGGGTTAGATTATATAGTCCAGGAGTGCTGAGCCGAGCTGTGGCCCCCTGAAAGAATCCAGAAATGAAGTCAATTGATGGTATTCAACATGTACAACAATCAAAACCTCAAAGACATTAAAAAAAAAAAAAACGGCAAAAAGCCCCATCCAAAGGACAGTAACTTTAAAGATTGGGGAAAATTCAGACCACACAGATGAGAAAGAACCAGCACAAGAACTCTGGCAATTCTAACAGCCAGAGTGTCTGTTTACCTCCAAATGCCCATGCTAGCTCCTGAGCAATGCTTCTTAACCAGATTGAAGTGGCTGACATAATAGCTATAGAATTCAGAATCTAGAGGACAAGGCAGTTCAACAAGATATAGGAGGAGGCTTAAACCAATATAAGGAAAGCAGTAAACAACCAAAGAGTTGAAAGGTGACAAAGCCACTTCCAAGAAAAAACCAAATGAAACTTCTGGAAGTAAAAAATTAACTATAGGAATTTTTCATAATGTAATTTGAAGCATTAATAACAGAATAGAGCAAGTTGAGGAAAGAATTTCAGAGCTTAAAGACTGCTCCTTCAAATTAAGACAGGCAGACAAATATAAATAAAAATAATGCCGGGCACAGTGGCTCAAGCCTGTAATCGCAGCACTTTGGGAGGCCGAGATGGGCGGATCACAAGGTCAGGAGATCGAGACCATCCTGGCTAATACGGTGAAACCCCGTCTCTACTAAAAAATACAAAAAACTAGCCGGGTGAGGTGGCGGGCGCCTGTAGTCCCAGCTACTCAGGAGGCTGGGGCAGGAGAATGGCGTAAACCCGGGGGGCGGAGCTTGCAGTGAGATGAGATCTGGCCACTGCACTCCAGCCTGGGCGATAGAGCGAGACGCCGTCTCAAAAAAGCAAAATAAAATAAAATAAAATAAAAATAATTTTAAAAATGAGCAAAACTGAGAAATATAGGATTATGTCAAGAGATCAAACTGATGACTACTTGGCATTCCTGAAAGAGATGGAGAGACAGCAATCAACTTGGAAAACATATTTGAGGTTATTGTCCATGAAAATGTCCCCAACCTTGCTAGAGAGGCCAACATGTAAATTTAGAAAATTCAGAAGACTCCTGCAAGATACTATACAAGGTGACCATCCCCAAGACACATAGTAGTCATATTCCCAAAGGTCAATGTGAAAGAAAAAACCTTAAAGGAAGCTAGAGAGAAGGAGAAGGTCATTTACAAAGGGAACCCCATCAGACTAACAGTGAACCTTTCAGCAGAAACCTTACAAGCCAGAAGAGATTGGGGGCCTATATTCAGCATCCTGAAGGAAAATAAATTTCAACTAAGAATTTGATATTCAGCCAAACTAAGCTTCCTATGCAAAGGAGAAATAAAATCATTTTCAGGCAAGGAAATGCTAAAAGAATTCATTACCACCAGACCTACCTTACAAGAGGTCCTTAAGGGAGTGGTAAACTTGCCTGCTCAATACCTGCTCCCACAAAAGCACATCATGCTTTTGTACATAGCACACTAAGTACATAGTCCACCAACACTATAAAGCAACTATATAATCAGGTATACATAACAACCAGCTAACAACACAGTGGTAGGATCAGATCCTCACAAATCAATACTGATCTTTAATGTAAATGGACTAAACACCCCCACTGAAAAGGTATAGAGCAGTAAGTTGGATAAAGAAGCAAGACCTAACTGTGTGCTGTCTTCAAGAGATGCATCTCATATGCAGTGACACCCATAGGCTCAAAATAAAAGGATGGAGAAAGATCTATCAAGGAAACAGAAAACAAAAAAGAGCAGGAGTTCCTATGCTTATGTCAGACAAAACAGACTTTACACAAACAATGATCAGTAATGACAAAGAAGGACCTCAAATAATGATAAAGGGTTTAATTCAACAATAAAACTTAACTATTCTAAATATATATGTACCCAACATTGGAGCACCTAGATTCGTAAAACAAGTTCTTAGAGACCTATGAAGAGATTGAGATAACCACACAACAATAGTGGAGACATCAACACTCCACTGACAGTGTTAGACAGATCATTGAGGCAAAAACTAACAGTAATATCCAGAACCTAAACTCAACATTTGACCAAATGTTTAGTTTCAAACTTCTATATGAATGACATAGAGAAGTTTACAGAATACCCCACCCAACAACAACAGAATATCCATTCTTTTCATCTGCATGCAGCACATACTCTGTGATCAACCACATGCTTGGCCTTAAAGCAATTCTGAAAAAAATTTAAAAAAACCCTGCTCCTAAATGACTTTTGAGTAAAGATTGAAATTAAGGCAAAAATTAAAAAATTATTTGAAATGAGTAAAAACAAAAACATAACAGAATCTCTGGGACACAGCTAAAGCAGTGTTAATAGGAATGTTAAACACCTACATCAAGAAATTAGAAAGATCTCAAATTAACAACATAATATCACACCTAGAGGAACCAGGGGAAAAAGTGCAAACCAATCCTCAGACCAGCAAAAGAAAAGAAATAACCAAAATCAGAGCTGAACTGATCAAAACTGAGACACAAAAATCCATGCAAAAGATGAACAAAAATAAAATTTGATTCATCAAAAGAATAAACAAAATTGATAAATCACTAGCTAGTTTAACAAAGAAAAAGAGATGATACCAATAAACACAATCAGAAATGACAAAGGTGACATAACCCTCGGCCCCACAGAAATACAAAAAATCCTCAGAGACTATTGCGAACACCTCTATGTATACAAACTAGAAATCCCAGAAAAAATGGATGAATTCCTGGAAACATACAACCTCCCAAGATTGAACCAGAAAAAAATTGAAATCCTGAACAGACCAATTAATGAGTTCCAAAATTGAACAGTAATTTAAAAAGAAAAAAAAAATCCTACCAACCAGAAAAAACCCTAGACCAGATGGATTTGTAGCAAAATTCTACCAGATGTACAAAGAAGAGTTGGCACCAATCTTGCTAAAATTGGTCCCAAAAAATCAAGCAGGAGAGACTCCTCCCTGACTCATTCTACAAGGCTAGCATCATTCTGATGCCACAACCTGGCAAAGACACATTGAAAAAAAGAAAGCTTCAGACCAATATCCATGATGAACTAATACACAAAAATCCTCAACAAAATACTAGCAAACCAAATCCAGCAGTATATCAAAGAGCTAATTCACCATGATCAAGTAGGCTTTATTCTTGAGATGCAAGGTTGGTTCAACACATGCAAATCAATAACTGTGATTAATTACATAAACAGAACTAAAAACAAAAAAACCACGATTACTTCAATAGATGCAGAAAGGTTTTTGATAAAATTC
Organism: Colobus angolensis palliatus; assembly: GCF_000951035.1. Classification (NCBI taxonomy): domain Eukaryota; kingdom Metazoa; phylum Chordata; class Mammalia; order Primates; family Cercopithecidae; genus Colobus; species Colobus angolensis. The sequence continues at coordinate 543,402 of NW_012115966.1, forward strand.
ACCAGTGCTTCATGTTGAAAACTCTCAACAAACTAGGCATTGAAGGAATATATCTCAAAATAATAAGAGCCATCTAAGACAAATGCACAATGAACATCATACTGAATGGGCAAAAGCTGGAAGCATTCCCCTAGAGAACTGCAATAAGACAAGGATACCCACTCTCACTAATCCTATTCAAATGGTACCGAAAGTCCTAGCCAAAGCAATCAGGCAAGAGAAATGAATAAAAGGCATTCAAATAGGAAGGGAGAAAGTCAAATTACCTTGCTTTGCAGACTATTTAATTCTATACCTAGAAAACTCCATAGTCTTTGCCCAAAGGCTCAAAATACTGATAAACAACTTCAGTAAAGTTTCAGGAAACAAAACCAATGTAAAAAATCATCAGCATTTCTATACACCAACAACGTCCACACTGAGAGCCAAATTAAGAACACAATCTCATTCACACTAGCCACAAAAAGAATAAAATACCTAGGAATGTAGCCAACCAGGGAAGTGAAAGATCTCTACAACAGAATGACAAAACACTGCTGAATATAATCAGAGATGAAACAAACAAATGGAAAGACATTTCATGGTCATGGATTAGAAGAATCAATATTATTAAAATGGCCATACTACCTAAAGCAATTTACAATGTTATTCATATCAAACTACCAATATCATTTTTCACAGATTTTTAAAAAACTATTCTAAAATTCACAAGGAACCCAAAAATAGCCCCAATAGCCAAAGCAATCCTAAGCAAAAAGAACAAACTGGAGGAATCACACTCCCCAACTTCAAACTATACCACAAGGTTATAGTAACCAAAACAGTGTGGTACTGGTACAAAACAGACACGGAGACCAATGGAACAGAATGGAAGGCCCAGAAATAAAGCTACACACCTGCAACCACCTGATCTTTGACAAAGTTAACAATAACAAGCATGGGGAAAGGACTCCCTATTCAATAAAAGGTGCTGGGATACTTGGCTAACCATGTGCAGAAGAGTGAACCTAGACCATAGACAGAAATTAAATCAAGATAAATTAAAGACTTAAATGTAAGACCTAAAGCTATAAAAATCCCTTTAAAAAACCTAGGAAATACCATTCAGTATATAGGCCTTGGCAAAGATTTCATGATGGAGTCTCCAAAAGAAATTGCAACAAAACAAAAATAAACAAGTGGAACCTAATTAAACTAAAGAGCTTCTGCACAGCAAAGGAAACTATCAACCTACAGAATTGGAGAAAATATTCATAAACTATGCATCTGGCAAAGTTCTAACATCCAGAATCTATAAGCAACTTAAACAAATTAACAAACACAACACAAACAACCCCATTAAAAAATGGGCAAATGACATGAACAGACATTTATCAAAAGAAGACATACATGTAGCCAACAAGCATGTTAAAAAATGTTCAACATCACTAATTAGAGAAACGCAAATCAGAACCACAATGAGATATCATCTTACACCAGTCAGAATAGTTATTAGTCAAAAGTCAAAAAATAACAGATGTTGGTGAGGTTGTGGAGAAAGAGGAATACATACACTCCCAGTGGGAATATAAATTGGTTTCCACTGGGGAAAGCAGTTTGGAGATTTCTCAAAGAACTTAAAACCAAACTACCATTTGACCCAGCAATCCCATTACTGGGTATATACCCAAAGGAATATAAACCATTCTACCAAAAAGACACATTCATCTGTATGTTCATGTTTCTAACGTTATTCTTTTTTCTTAGAGTTGCTTTGGCTATTCAGAGGCTTTTATTGTTTCATATAAACTTTTGGATTGTTTTTTCTATTTCTGTGAAGAATGCAATTGGGATTTTGATAGAGATTATACTGAATATGCACACTTTGGGTAGTATGTATATTTTAATAATGTTAATTCTTCTTATCTAAGAACATAAGGTATCTTTCTGTTTATTTTTACCTTCTTCAATTTCTTTTATCAATGTTTTATAGTTTTCAGTGTACAGATCTTTCATACCCTTGGTTGAATTTATTCCTAATTATTTTTTATGCTACTGTAAATGTGATTGTTTTCTTGATTTTGTTTTCATATAGGCTATTGCATTAGTCAGGGTTCTTTAAAGGGACAGAATTAATAAGATAGATTAATATGTGAAGAGGAGTTTATTAGGAGAATTGACTCACATGATCACAAGGTCCAGCTATCTGCAAGCTGAGAAGCCAGGAAGCCAGTTCAAGTCCCAAAACCTTAAAAGTAGAGAAGCCAACAGTGCAGCCTTGAGTCTACAGTCAAAGGCCTGAGAGCCCCTGGCAAACCACTGGTGTAAGTGATATTGGCTATAGTCTTCTTTTTTTGTTGTTGCATCTTTGACTGGCTTTGGTATTAGGATAATGTTGGCCTCGTAGAATGAGTTTGGAATTATTTTTTCCTCTTTAATTTTTTTAAAGGCTTTCAGTAGAATTGGTATTAGTTTTTCTTTAAATTTTTGCTAGAATTTAGCAGTGAAGCCATCAGATCCTAAGCTTTTCTTTGATGGAAGACGTTTTATTACAGCTTTGATTTCATTACTCCATATTGTTGAGGTTTTCTATTTCTTCATGGTTCAATCTTTGATGGGAGATGTTTTATTAGAGCTTTGATTTCATAAATCCTCATTGGTTTGCCGAGGTTTTCTATTTTTTCATGGTTCAGTCATGGTAGGTATGTGTCCAGGAATTTGTCCATTTCCTCTAGGTTTCCCACTTTATTGGTGTATAGTTGTTCATAATAGTCTCTAATGATTCTCTGTATTTCTGTGGTATCAGTTTTTATGTCTCCTTTCTTGTCTCTAATTTCATTTATTTGCATCTTCTTTTTTTTCTTAGTCCAGGTAAAGGTCTGTCAGTTTTGTTTATCTTTTGAAAAAACCAATTTTTTCATTTTGGTTATCTTTTGTATTTTTTTTAGTCTCAATTATATTTATTTCTGCTCTGATCTTTATTATTTCTTTCCTTCTACTAACTTTGTGTTTGGTTTGTTCTTGCTTTTCTAGTTCCTTCAAGTGCATCATTAGGTTATTTATTTGAGGTCATTCTACTTTTTTAGTATATGTATTTATTGCTATAAACTGTCTTCATAATACTGCTTTGCTGCATCTCATAGATTTTGGTATGTTGTAGTTCCATTTTCATTTGTTTCAAAAAATTTTTTGTTTCCTTCTTAATTTCTTCATGATCCATTGATTATTCAGAAGCATGTTGTTTAATTCCATGTGTTTGTGTGGCTTCTGAGGTTCCTGTTGTTATTGATTTTCTAGTATTATTCAATTGAAGTCAGAAAATATACTTGATACGATTTCTACCTTTTGAATTTTTTGAGACTTGTTTTTTGGCCTAAGATTTGATCTATTCTGGAGATGTTCCATGTGCCAATGAAAAAAAAAAAGCGTGTTCTGCAATAGTTGGGTGATATGTTCTGTAAATGTCAGTTAGACCAATTTGTTCTAGTGTACAGTTTAACTCTGATTTTTTTGTCTGGATGATCTGTTCATTGCTGAGAGTGGAGTGTTAAAGCTCCCTACTATTATTGTACTACAGTCTATCTCTCCCTTTAGATTTGTTAATGTTTGTTTTATATACTTGAGTGCGCTGGTGTGGGGTGCCTTGATAGTTATAGTTATTATATTCTCTTGCTGAATTGACCCCTTTATCTTTAAATAGTGACCTTCTTTGTCTTATTTTATGGTGTTTAACTTGTAGTCTGTTTTATCTAAGTATAGCTTTGACTATTCAGCTGGGTTTTTTTGGTTCCAAATGAATTTTAGAATTTTTTTTCAAATCCTGTGAAAAATGTCATTGGTAGTTTAATAGAAATAACATTGAATCTGTAAATAGCCTTGGGCAGTATGGCCATTTTAACAATATTGGTTCTTCCTAAAATCTAGGAAATACCATTCTAGACATTGGCCCAGGCAAGGACTTCGTGATGAAGACTCTGAAAGCAAGTGCAACAAAAACAAAAATTGATAAATGGAGCCAAAGAGCTTCTGCACAGCAAAAGAACTATCAACAGAGTAAATGGACAGTCTACAGAATGGGATAAAATACTTGCAAACTATGCATCCAACAAAGGTCTAATATACAGAATCTACAGGGAACTCAAACAAATCAACAAGCACAAAACAAAGAACCACTTTAAAAAATTAGCAAAGGACATGAACAGACACTTCTCAGAAGACGATATATACATGGCCAACAAGCATATATAAAAAAGACTCAATGTCACTAATCATTAGAGAAATCCAAATCAAAACCACAATGTGATACCACCTCACACCAGTCAGAATGGATATTATTAAAAAGTCAAAAAATAACAGATGCTGATGATGTTGCAGAGAAAAGGGAATGCTTATACCCTGCTGGCAGAAATGTAAATTAGTTCAGCTACGGTGGAAAGCAGTTTGGAGACTGCTCAAAGAATTTAAAACAGAACTACCATTTGACCCAGCATTTCCATTACTGGTTACATACCCGAAGGAAAACAAATCATTCTAAAAAAAAAAAAATGCACTTGTATGTTCATCGCAGCACTATTCACAATAGCAAAGACATAGAGTCAAGCTAGATGACCACCAGTAGTGGACTGGATAAAGAAAATATAGTACATATATACCATGGAATACTATGCAGCTATGAAAAAATAAGATTATATCTTCTGCAGCAACATGGATGAAGCTAGAGGCCATTATCCTAAGCAAATTACCACAGAAACAGAAAACCAAATACTGCATATTCTCACTTATAAGTGGAAGCTCAACACTGAGCACACATGGACACAAAGAAGGGAATAAAAGACACTCAGGCCTACTTGAGGGTGGAGGCTGGGAGGAGGGTGAGGATAGGCAAACTACACATATGGTATTATGCTGATTATCTGAGTGACAAAATTATCTGTACACCAAACCCTCATAACAAGCAACTTACCAATGTAACAAACCTGCACATGTGCCTCTTGAACCTAAAACAAAAGTTGGGAAACAAAGACTATCTCTTCTTCGTATTTGAAGACTAGCTTTGCTGGGTACAGTATTCTTAAATAGATGGCGGTTTTTCCCCCTTTCAGCACTTTGAAAATGCCATTCAATTCACTCTGGGCCTGTATTGTTTCCATTGAAAAGTCTGTGGCCTGACAAATTGGAGCTCCTTTACAAGCTATTTGCTTATATTCTCTTGCTGATTTAAGGATCCTCTCTTAGTCCTTTCCCTTTGAGAGTTTTATTATTATATGCCTTGGGGTAGGTAGTCTTATTTGAGTCAAATCTGTTTAGTGTTCTCTGGCTTTTCTGTACCTGGATATTTATATCTTTCTCAAACTTTAAAATTTTTTCTGTCATTATTTCTTTCAATAAGATTTTTATCCTTTGTTTTTGCTCAACTCTCTCTTGAACACCAGTAATTCTTATATGTAGTCTTTTGTGGTAGTTTTCTATATTTCATAAATGATCTTCGGTCCTTTCTATTCTTTTTTCTTTATCCCCTCTGTGTATTTTCAAATAGCCTGTTTTTAAACTCACGGATCCTTTCTTTTGCTTGATCCATTCTGCTGTTGAGAGTTTCTGGTGCTTTTTCTAGTCCAGAAATGTATTTCTCAGTCCCAATATTTCTGTTTGATTTATTTTTATTATTTCAAGTTTTGTTAAAATTCTCTGATACTTTTTTTTTTTTTTTTTTTTTTTTTTTTGAGACAGGGTCTCACTCTGTCACCCAGACTGGAGTGCAGTGGCACGATCTTGGCTCACTGCAACCTCTGCCTCCCGGGTTGAAGTGATTCTCCTGCTTCAGCCTCCTGAGTATCTGGGATTTCAGGCGCTCACCTCCGCGCCTGGCTAACTTTTGTATTTTTAGTAGAGACAGGGTTTCACCATGTTGGCCAGGCTGGTCTCGAACTCCTGACCTCGTGATCCACCCTCCTCAGCCTCCCAAAGTGCTGGATTACAGGTGTAAGCCACCGCACCCAACCTCTCATAAATTTTTGAACTGCTTTTCTGTGTTATCTTGGAGATAACTGAGTTTCCTTTAAATTACTATTTTGGATTATTGGTCAGAGAGCTCAGATATCACTGTCTCATTTGTTCCTTGCTTTGCCAGTTTGGGGAGAGCATGGTTCCCTGTTTGCCGCTGTTTCTTGTGAGTGTACATCTATGTCATTGCTTTGAATGATTAGTTATTTATTCTAATCTAATTTATTCTTCTTTGTCTGGTTTGTTTTTATTGACACGTTTTCTTAGAGTTTCCTTGTAATTTCCTTGTTGAATATCTTTCTTTTTGCCTCCTAGGTCACTGCCTTCTTTTTGGCACTACATGGGACTTTAAGCCCAGGTTTACGTCAACTCTAATAAATGGAACACTGCTTGTCCAGAATGAGGGAGGTCCCAAAGGGGACATCCTGGCAGTGTGGGAAGGTTGGCTAGGGGTTCATGCCTAAGGGACCTGTGAAACAAACCTTCTACAGCGTGCTGCTGCTGAATATCCACTCTTCTTTGACATCTAGTTTGGCCAAGTTACAGATCAGAGTTTTAGGCCTAAGATAGTCCTGCCTCTTCCATTGTCTCTGGCTGTCCTCAGGGAGATTTTTCCCTTTAGGCATTCCTGATGCTTCCTGTGAGTCGAGGCAGGAAAAAAGTTTCTTGCCAAGGAACCCAAGATGATGGGGAGTCTGGTTGCTCACCTCAATCTCACGTATTTGTGAAGAAATGGTGAGTCGGAGTAAAGTTTTTGGTAAACTTGTTGCCAAGCAGATTGGGGAGAAGGGTGTAATGAATATGGAAGTCTGGTTCTCTTACTGTCTGCTTAAAGTTTTTTCACTTCTTTACTGCCCTTGGAATGGTCTCATCTTCATATTTGAGTTCTGAGATGTTGCGGATGATAATCTCAGCAGTGTATCTTTGTTTTTTGTTTTCTGGGGAGCAGAAGGAAAGTAAAGCCAGCTTGCTTCTGCCATCATTTTGGAACCAGAAGTGATTTTATGCTATTTCAAAGTCATTTTTTGTTTGATACCAGTATATAAAAACACAGTTGGTTTTGTATGTTGTCTGTATCCAGAAATCTTGATAAACTCATTTTTAATTCTAATAATTTATCTGTAGATTATTTTGGTTTTTTTACATAGTCAATCATGTCACTGATGAATAATGATATATGTTTCATTTTCCACATATATATTTTATGTCTTTTTTACCTTTTTGTGATGGCTAGGACTTCTGTTACAATATAGAAAATACTGATGTTAGTAGGTGTCTGTTCTGCTCTAAATATCAAAGGGAGAAATTTTAATATTTTTCCACTAAAAATGATTGCAGTAGATTTTTGAGGCTACATTTTGCAGAGTAAGAAAATTCTTTTCTTTTTTTAAAATTTGCCTAAAGTTGTTATTATAAATGCTGGTTGAATTTTGGCAAATGCTTTTTCTACATCTATTGAGATAGTCATAGTTTTTCTCCTTTAAACTGTTAATGTGATAAAGTACATTTATTGATTTTCTAATGTTAATGAAATAATGCAACTTGATTGTGACCTAATAACCTTTTTTGTGATTGTGACCTAATATCCTCTTTTATATTACTAGATTTTGTTTGCTAATATTTTTAAAAGATGTGTACGCATTTGAATTTATGAACAAGGTTGCCCTTTCATTTTCTTTTATCTTCTGAAGCAAATATGTTCATAGAAACTAGCCCAACATCTATCATTCCTCTAGATGTTTCAAAATTTATCCGGTATTGAAACATACCAGTAGAGCATCGTTTATTGAGAAAATATTATATTGAATCTTCTCCCATCGTTCTATTGGTTTTAGTGTGGTGTCATTGACCTCTTATAAATAATAACCCTTTGAAATATAACATTGTTTGCTATAATGATGTTATCAAGAGCATGGTTTGTAATGTTAATTTTTAGTCTCTTTTTAAAGAGCTTCGGAAAAAAATTTATCTTATTCTTTAACACTAGAATAGTGTTGTTTTCTTGAGCTTTCTGTTTGCTTTCTTTCAAAACTCAGAGTGAATTATGTAATTTATCACATTTTCATCAGGTTTAGATTTGTCATTTCCTTTAGCAAGTGACTACACGGAATGCATTTTCAGTATTTTTTCCTAAGGGAACCATTTTGAATGTTGAATATTGAAAAAATTATCAGAAAACAATTTACTATCATGTTATAAATAATATTTAAAATAAAAAGACCATTCAATTACATAAGCATTATTAGATCAATTATGGAACAGAGTATGGTATGCATCTACTTCAAAAGTGTATTCAAAGAGTATCTAATATAAATAATACATGTACCACTATGAAAAAGAGAAATGTACAAAATTGCATTTCATATTCCATATTATCTCAAATATTTGAAAATTCGTATTTTAAAAAGACATATTATTTATATTTGCTTGGAGCTAATAAGTTTATGGGTAATTTGCTTCTTCCATGCTTATAATCAGAAGATAATACTTTTTTAAAAATCGAATTCAATACTATATTCACAGTATAACTAGGGCAGGCCCAAAGATGGAAGTTAGCACTACTGGATCAAAGAGAATTGAAGGTGGACGACGATCAGTACTATGGATAGCTACCAAAAGTGCAGATGTTCTGGTTGTGGCGAAAAGCTGTCATATTGAAAATGAGAGATTGGGGCGGAGCAAGATGGCCGAATAGGAACAGCTCCAGTCTCCAGCTCCCAGCGCGAGCGACACAGAAGACGGGTGATTTCTGCATTTTCAACTGAGGTACCAGGTTCATCTCACTAGGGAGTGCCGGACAATTGGTGCTGGTCAGCTGCTGCAGCCTGACCAGCAAGAGCTGAAGCAGGGCAAGGCATCGCCTCACCTGGGAAGCACAAGGTGGAAGGGAATCCCTTTTCCTAGCCAGGGGAACTGAGACACACAACACCTGGAAAATCGGGTAATTCCCACCCCAATACTGCACTTTACCAAGGGTCTTAGCAAACGGTACACCAGGAGATTATATCCCACACCTGGCTGGGAGGGTCCCACGCCCACGGAGCCTCCGTCATTGCTAGCACAGCAGTGTGGGATCTAATGGCAAGGCGGCAGTGAGGCGGGGGGAGGGGCGCCCGCCATTGCTGAGGCTTAAGTAGGTAAACAAAGCCCCTGGGAAGCTCGAACTGGGTGGAGCCCACAGCAGCTCAAGGAGGCCTGCCTGTCTCTGTAGACTCCACCTCTGGGAACAGGGCACAGCTAAACAAACAAACAAAAAAGCAGCAGAAACCTCTGCAGACACAAACGACCCTGTTGGACAGTTTTGAAGAGAGCAGTGGATCTCCCAACACGGAGGCTGAGATCTGAGAATGGACAGACTGCCTGCTCAAGTGGGTCCCTGACCCCTGAGTAGCCTAACTGGGAGACATCCCCCACTGGGGCAGACCAACACCCCACACCTCACAAGGCAGGGTACACCCCTGAGACGAAGCTTCCAAAGCAAGAATCAGACAGGTACACTTGCTGTTCAGCAATATTCTATCTTCTGCAGCCTCTGCAGACCCAGGCAAACAGGGCCTGGAGTGGACCTCATGCAATCTCCAACAGACCTACAGCTGAGGGTCCTGACTGTTAGAAGGAAAACTATCAAACAGGAAGGACACCCACACCAAAACCCCATCAGTATGTCACCATCATCAAAGACCAAAGGCAGATAAAACCACAAAGATGGGGTAAAAGCAGGGCAGAAAAGCTGGAAATGCAAGAAATAAGAGCACATCTCCCCCTCCAAAGGGACGCAGCTCATCGCCAGTAACGGATCAAAGCTGGACGGAGAATGACTTTGACAAGTTGTGAGAAGAAGGCTTCAGTCCATCAAACTTCTCAGAGCTAAAGGAGGAATTACGTACCCAATGCAAAGAAACTAAAAATCTTGAAAAGAGA
>NW_012115966.1:553351-553717 GCF_000951035.1 Colobus angolensis palliatus
CTGGAGTGGACCTCATGCAATCTCCAACAGACCTACAGCTGAGGGTCCTGACTGTTAGAAGGAAAACTATCAAACAGGAAGGACACCCACACCAACACCCCATCAGTATGTCACCATCATCAAAGACCAAAGGCAGATAAAACCACAAAGATGGGGTAAAAGCAGGGCAGAAAAGCTGGAAATGCAAAAAATAAGAGCACATCTCCCCCTCCAAAGGGACGCAGCTCATCGCCAGTAACGGATCAAAGCTGGACGGAGAATGACTTTGACGAGTTGTGAGAAGAAGGCTTCAGTCCATCAAACTTCTCAGAGCTAAAGGAGGAATTACGTACCCAATGCAAAGAAACTAAAAATCTTGAAAAGAGA
>NW_012115966.1:553767-554044 GCF_000951035.1 Colobus angolensis palliatus
AGTTGTGAGAAGAAGGCTTCAGTCCATCAAACTTCTCAGAGCTAAAGGAGGAATTACGTACCCAATGCAAAGAAACTAAAAATCTTGAAAAGAGAATGGAAGAATGGACAACTAGAATAATCAATGCAGAGAAGGCCATAAACGAACTGACAGAGATAAAAACCATGACACGAGAAATACATGACACATGCACAAGCTTCAGTAACCGACTCGAGCAACTGGAAGAAAGAGTATCAGCGATTGAGGATCAAATGAATGAAATGAAGCGAGAAGAGAA
>NW_012115966.1:556646-574387 GCF_000951035.1 Colobus angolensis palliatus
AATCTCTGAAATAAACCTTATATTTTTAAGGGTCTTATTAAAAATTAAAAAAATTTAAAAAAAAAAAGAAAATGAAAGATTTACGTAGTTAGCCATATATCGCTAAAGCAATCTTATTATCAAAGCATTCTTGCCTAGTTTTTGCCAGATTTTTTGTTTGAATCTCTGAAATAAACCTTATATTTTTAAGGGTCTTTTTAAAGAGGAAACCACATTTTATAGTCTAAAAGTCAGTGGCAGGGAGATTAAACTAAAGGAAAATGTTGATAAATATCAACCAACATCTTGGGGAGTAGGGTAATTGTTGCAGAAATTTATCCCTCCTGCCATAGCTCAAACGCAAGGCTCAGATTTGCTATTTTTAACCAGAGGCTACTCTAGAAGTCATTAGCTAGTCAGTTCAACTCCTGAATACATATGGTCTTCTTAGAATGTTATACAGGCCTCAATAACAACTCCTTGATAGCTATTTTCTTCCTTCTTTCCTTTCCTTTTTTCTTTTATAGTTACTTTCCTCCCTCTGGGGTCACTATGAGAGAAATACTAACGAAGCAGAGGAAACAAATATTTATTGGCTTGAAAAGGAACTGTTCTAATGCTGATGTCATATAAAATGAGGCCAAAATTATACAAAAAGAGGCCAAGGTAAACAAGAATTGAGTTTTATATTAACTAGACTTTTAAAAGAGTAAAATCTTATGAGAATCAGAAGGCCATCCAAATAGTTTCTCCTTCTAAAATAGGTTAGATAATCATAATTAACAAGGAAGAAATACTCAGGAAATCTTAAAAAATAAAATAAAATCCAAAATAGCTTCCACATCCCCCATAGCATCTCTCAACGAGGAGAACAACCTCAGGCTAAGCTTAGTGGATCAGAAAGAAGCAAAGGAGCCTGGGGCTTTGTGCCATCTTTGATACATGCTATCACCTCTGCACTTCTTATTTCTAGACCTCTCATTATTCTAGAGAAAAATAAGCCTAGAAACGTTTAAAGAAAGTTTAGAGGGTTTCTTCAACTCACCACTAAATGTGTTTATTTTAAGAATCTGGGGGTAGTCACTACTGTAAAGCATTGCTCTTTCTTAGTGAACTGGGTTCATTAAGTATGTAATATTTATTTATTTATTTTATTAATACTTGCTGTTTGGTAGATACTGTGTGACATACTATGGACCCAAAGAAGATTGTGCTGAGCTTTTGGAAGTGCACCTGCCCTGCCTCTTTAACTTTTGTGAGTACTATGGTTTGAACGTGATTTGCCCTACAAAACAAGAAAACCTGATAGCCACATTCTGTTCTATTCATCCACCAAGTTATTGGCTGTAGTGAGTAATGCATGTCCTGGGGAACTGGAGACCAGTGCTGAGTGAATTTGGTGACTTCATTTCCATCTGGCATGAGTATCAGAGGAATTACCCGGCCTGCTGCCACATGTCTAAGTGGATGGTATGTGTCCATTTCAAATAAGAGTAATAGACTTTTCAAAGAAGGAAATGTTCTTACCTGGAACTGCTCGATCATTCACACTCCCTCAGGGACCCACATTCTTGTGATTTAAAGAAATTGCCCATAGAGGATTATATTTATTAACTCTCACAGTGTATAGGGAAGCAAATGAAATCTTAATCACATATACAAAATCATTCGGTCATTTTCTCATTAAAACCAGGTAAGTCTAAACAAATCCACACTCCCTTGTTGTTTAGCATTCAACTTTCAATGATATCCCTCAGGCTTTCAGATCAATTTAAACAAAGATAAAAGCACAAAATTTTTAAGCAATGATTGATGGAACTTATTATAATTAATTATCTAATCCGCCTTTATCAGAGCACTCTAAGATTATCAACTGTTGAGGGCTGTCGAGTCTGCTGTCTTCAGACCGTGCTGTCCCAGGCTGAGGGGTGGAAATGCCTGGAAAAGATTGCCCCGTCTGTGCTCCCTTTACCAATCTTCCCTCTCTCACTCATAAGAATGGGGTAGAAAGGATCCAGGTAATTACCCTTAAGGGTTAGGTAAGCAGTGGCAAGTTTTCTTCAGCAGTTCAACCATGTTGGAGCTCTGAGATGTCTTCCCAGAAATTCTTTGGATTTTCCTCCATTGGTTACAAGATTGCTGCAGAATCTCCAATAATAAGAATAATAATGCCTTGAACAACTATACACAAAAGCAGAAATGTAGAGTCAAAGATTTCTCCACATCCTTTATCAAAAAGAAAAATCTCCTAGAATTCCCACAGGAGACTACTCATGTGTCAGCCAAGATTAGGCCTATCTCTCATAAAACTTTTTATTTGGTGCTAGCATTGGAGGCTGGGGGCGGCAAGGCCCCAGGCTGCCACAGGACAGATTCTTTCACAGCTGGTATCACACAACAGTGGAATCTCTTCCCCCTAACATATTGGTAACTTTTGGAACCTCCTTTGAAAACAAAGTTATGAAGCTTCTCCCCATAAGGACCCATTTGTATACACACAAAAAATTTGCCCTTAATTTCCAAAGATTCATTGACTTCCTAAAACTTCGATAATCTCTGCTCTGGGGTTGTTGGTAAGTGTTCAAGGGAGTGAAAATACAAAATTAAAGGAAAATAAAGTGTTAAGAAAGATCAGGGATAATTCTGTATGTTCTTTCAAAGAGTACTTTATATAAAATATGCCATTATGAGTCAGTAAAGTTTAGTTGTTTCTCAAAGATATTTTAAAGTCACATTTACTGATACAATTTTTGCACAGTGAAATTCACTGTTTGTAAGTTTACATGTTGATAACTTTTTAAAATTTTCAACTTTTATTTCAGATTCAAGGGGTACTTGTGCAGGTTTGTTACAAGGGTACATTGCATGATGCTGAGGTTTGGAGTCTGAATGATCCCGTCACCCAGGTAGTGAGCATAGTACCCATTACGTAGTTTTTCAGCCCTTTCCCTCCTCCTTTTCTCTCCCCTCTTGTTGTCCTCAGTGTCTGTTGTTCCCATCTTTATGTCCGTGTATACCCTGTGCTTAGCTACCACTTAAAAGTAGGAACATGTAGTATTTGATTTTCTGTTCTTGTGTTAATTGACGTAAGATAATGAGCTTATAATAATGTACCGATGTTGCTGCAGTGCAGACGTTTTCATTCTTCCTTATGGCTACATAGTATTTCATGGTGCATATGTACTACATTTTCTTTATCCAGTCTAGCATTTATGGGCACCTATGTTGATTCCATTATCTTTGCTATTGTGAATAGTGCTGCAATGAACATCCAAGTGCATACGTCTTTTTGGCGGAATAATTTGTTTTCAAATGGGATCTAATTAAACTTAAGAGCTTCTGCACAGCAAAAGAAGCTATTGACAGAGTAAACAGACAATCTACAGAATGGGAGAGAGTATTTGCAATGTTTGCATCTCACAAAGGTCCAGAATCTATAAAAAACTCAAATTTACAAGAAAAAAAACCCATTAAAAAGTGGGCAAAGGACATGAACAGACACTTTTCAAAAGAAGACATACATGCAGCCAATAAGCATATGAAAAAAAACTCAATATAACTGATTATTAGAGAAACACAAATCAAAATCACAATGAGACATCATCTCACACCAGGCAGAATGGCTATTATGCAAAAATAACAGATGCTGGCGAGGTTGCAGAGAAAAGAGAACATATGCACTGCTGGTGGGAGAGTAAATTAGTTCAACCATTGTGGAAAGCAGTGTGGTGATTCCTCAAAGACCTAAAATCAGAACTACCATTAGGCCCAACAATCCTATTACTGAGTATATACCCCAAGGAATGTAAATCACTCTACCACAAAGACATATGCACCTGTATGTTCATCACAGCACCATTCACAATAGGAAGACATACAATCAATCCAAATGCCCATCAGTGGTAGACTGGATAAAGAAAATGTGGTACAAATACATTGGACTACTACACAGCCATGAAAAATAATGAGATCCTGTCCTTTGCAGGAACATGAATGGAGCTAATGGCCATCATCCTTAGCAAACTAATGCAGGAACAGAAAATCAAATACCAATGTTCTCACTTATAAAGTGGGAGCAAACTGATGAGAACCCAAGGACACAAAGAGGAAAACAACAGACCGTGGGGCCTGCTTAAGGGCGGAGGTTGGGAAGAGGGAGAGGAGCAGAAAAACAACTATTGTGTACTAGGCTTACTACCTGAGTGATTAAATAATCTGTGCAACAAACCTTCATGACTTGAGTCTACCTATACAACAACATGCACATGTACCCCTGAATCTAAAACAAACGTTAAAAAAGAAAAAGAAAATAATACTCTCTTAAGTATTTTTAAAAAGAATAATTTGTTTTCCTTTAGATATATACCCAGTTATGGTATTGCGGGGTCAAATGGTAGCTCTGTTTTACGTTCTTTGAGAAATTTCCAAACTTTTCCACAGTGGCTGAACTAATCTACATTCCCACCAACAATGTATAAATGTTTCCTTTTCTCTGTAGCTTCACCAGCATCCGTTATTTTTTTTGACCTTGTTTTTTTTTTTTTTTAGACAGAGTCTCACTCTGTCACCTAATCTGGAGTGCAGTGGCACGATCTCGGCTCACTGTAACCTCCGCCTCCTGGGTTCAAGTGATTCTCCTGCCTCAGCCTCCCAAGTAAGTGGGGGAATTACAGGTGCCTGCCACCTCACCCAGTTAATTTTTTTTTTTTTTTTTTTTTTTTTTTAGTAGAAACAGGGTTTCACCATCTTGGCCAGACTGGTCTTGAACTCCTGACCTCGCGATCCACCTGCCTCGGCCTCCCAAAGTGCTGGGATTACAGGCGTGAACCACCACACCCCTACACCTGGCCCTTTGACTGCTTATTAATAGCTATTGTGACAGGTGTGAGATGGCATCTAATTGTGATTTTGATTTGCATTTCTCTAATGATCAGTATGTAGCATTTTTTCACATGTTTGTCATCCACATGTATGTCTTCCTTTGTGAAATGTCTGTTCATGTCTTTTGTCCACTTTTTAATGGGTCTATTTGTTTTTTATTTACTGAATTAAGTTTCTTATAGATTCTGTATATTAAACCTTTGTCAATTGTACAGTTTGTGAATATTTTCTTCCATTCTGTAGGCTGCTGTTTAATATGTTGATAGTTTCTTTTGTTGCACAAAAGCTCTTTAGTTTAATTGGGTTCCACCTGGCAATTTTTGTTTTTGTTGCAACTGCTTTTGAAGACTTACTCAAATTTTCTCTTAAAGCTGATTTCCAGAATGATATTTTCTAGGATCCTTACAGTTTGAGGTCTTACACTTAAATCTTTAATCCATCTTGAGTTAATTTTTACATATGGTGAAAGGCAGGTGTCTAGTTTCATTCTTCTGCATATGGCTAGCTAGCTATCCCAGCACCATTTATTGAATTGGGAGTCCTTTCCCCGTTGTTGATTTTTGTCAGCTTGTTGAAGATCAGATGGCTGGGCGTGCAGCTTTATTTCTGGGTTCTCGATTCTTCTGTTCCATTGGTCTATGTGTCTGCATTTGTACCAGTATTATGCTGTTTTGGTTAAAGCTTTATAATATAGTTCAAAGTTGGGCAATGTGATGCCTACTGCCTTGTTCACTTAGCTATTTGGACTCTCGTTTGGTTCCAGATGACTGTTAGAATTTTTTTCTAATTGATAGTAAAAATGGCAGTAAAATGCCAGTAGTTTGATAGGGATAGCATTGACTTGGTAGATTGCTTTAAGCAGCATGGTCATTTTAATAATATTGATTCTTCCAATCCATGAACATGAAATGTTTCTCCATTCGTTTGTGTCATCTATGATTTCTTTCAGCAGTGTTTTGTAGTCTTCTCGTGGAGATCTTTCACCTTCTTGGTTAAATGTATCTCTAGGTATTTTATTTTTGTGTGTGTGGCTATTGTAAATGGGATTGTGTTCTTGATTTGGCTCTCAGCTTGAGCATTATTGGTCTATAAAAATGCTACAGATCTAGGTGAGCTGCAGGGTGGAATTGGGGTCTTGCTATTTTGCCCAGACTAGTCTTTGAACTCCTGGGCTTACGCCATCCTCCCACCTCAGCCTCCCAAATTTCTGGGAATACAGGTGTGAGCCACCATGCCCAGCAACTACTGATTTTTGCTATATAGGATTTTATAACCTGAAACTTTACTGAAGTGGTTTATCAGTTCCACGAGGCTTTTGATGGAGTCTTTAATGTTTTCTAGGAATAGATTATATGTTCAGTGAAGAGACAGAATTTTACTTCTTTTTTTTCCCTATTGGATACCTTTTCTTTTTCTTGCCTAAATGCTCTGGCTAGGACTTACAGTACTATGTTGAATAAAAGCAGTGAGAGTGGGCATCCTTGTTTTGTTCCTGTTCTTAAAATGAATTCTTCCAGCTTTTGCCCATTCCATCTAATATTGGCTATGGGTTTGTCATAGATGGCTCTTATTATTTTGAGGTATGTTCCTTTGATGCCTAGTTTGTTAAGGGTTTTTGTCATGAAGGGATTTGGATTTTATTGAATGATTTTTTTGTGTCTACTGAGATAACCATATGTTTTTGTTTTTGATTCTACTTATATAGTGAATCACATTTGTTGTTTTGCATATGTTGAACAAACCTTTCATCCCAGGAATGAAGCCTATTTGATTATGTGAATTAACTTTTTGATATGCTGCTGGATTTAATTTGCTATTATTTTCTTGAGGATTTTTGTGCCTATGTTCATCCGGGATATTGGCCTGCAGTCTTCTTTTCTTGTGTCTTTTCCAGGTTTTGGTATCAGAATGATGGAATGATGCTGGCTTCATAGAATGAGTGAAGGAAGATTGCCACTTTTTTGATATTTTGAAATAGTTTTGGTAGAATTGGTATAAGCTCTACTTTGTACATCTGGTAGAGTTCAACTATGAATCCATCTGGTTGGGGACATTTTTTGGTGAGGAGGAATTTTTTATTATTAATTCAATTTCAGAACTCAATATTGCTCTTTTCAATTTGTTCCTGATTCAATTTTTGGAGGTTGTATGTTTTCAGGAATTTAACCATTTTTCTAGATTTTCTAGTTTGTGTAATAAAGGTGTTCATAATAGTGCCTGAGAAACTTTTGTACTTCTGTGAGATCCGTTGTAATCTTACCTTTGTTGTTTCTGATTGTGTTTATTTGGATCTTCTCTTTTTTCCTTTTGTTTTGTCTTGTTGTTGTTGTTGTAGTTGTTGTTGAGACACAGTCTCACTCTGCTATCCAGGCTGGAGTGCAATGATGCAATCTTGACTCACTGCAACCTCTGTCTACCAGGTTCAAGTGATTCTTGTGCCTCAGCCTCCAGAACAGCATGCACCACCATACTTAGCTAATTTTTGTATTTTTAGTAGAGATGGGGTTTCACCATGTTGGCCGGGCTGGTCTTGAACTCCTGACTTCAAGTGATCTGTCGGCCTCAGCCTCCCAAAGTGCTGGGATTCCAGGTGTGAGCCAACACACCCAGCATTTTTTCTTTGTTAATCTAGCTAGTGGTCTATCAACCTCGTTTATCCTTTTAATACCAACTTTTGGTTTTGTTGACTTTTTGTATGGATTTTTTGGTTTCAATTTCATTCTGTTCTGTTCTGATTTTAGCTATTTCTTTCCTTCTTCTAGCCTTAGGGTTAGTTTGTTCTTATTTTTCTAGTTCTCTTGGTGTGATGTTAGATTGTTAATTTGAGAGCTTTCTAATTTTTTCATTAGGTGTTAAATGCTATACACTTTTCTCTTAACCCTATTCTTGCTCCGTCCCAGAGATTTTGGTACGCCATGTCTCTGTTTTTATTTATTTCAAAGGGTTTTTTTTTCTGCCTTTATTGTTTATCCAAAAGTGAATCTGGAGCCAGTAGTTTAGTTTTCATGTAATTGTTTGGTTTTGAGACATCTTTTGGTATTGATTTCCATTTTTATTCCACTGTGGTCTGACAGTATGGTTGGTATGATTTCAATTTTTCTGAATTTATTGAGACTTGCTTAATGGCTGAGCATGTGGTCAATCTTGGAGTATGTTCCAAGTGCAGATGAGATTAACATATATTCTGTGGTTGCTGGGTGTGGTATTCCATAGATGTCTATTAGGTACAATTGGTCAGGTGTTGAATTTAAGTCCACAATTTCTTTGTCAGTTTTCTGCCTTGGTGATCTAATGCTTTCAGAGGGGTGTTGAAATCCCCCACTATTATTGTGACTGTCTAAGTCTTTTCACAGGTCTAGAAGTAAGTCTTTTATGAATGTGGGTGCTCCAATGTTGAGTGCACATATATTTAGGATTGTTAAGTCTTCTTATTGAGTTGAACACTTTGTCATTATTTAATGACCTTCTTTGTCCTTTTTGACTCTTGTTGGTTTAAAGTCCGTTTTATCTGATTAAAAAGCGACCTCTGCTCTTGTTTGTTTTCTGTTTGCATGACAGATCTTTCTATAATGTATAGGTTTAAGGGCAGAAGGCCAAGAATTTTTGGCAGCCAAAAATGAGGATATGATGCAGTCCGAGATCCATCCATTTATTCATTGAAGAAATATTTATTGAATACCTCTTATGTAGGTCAGAAAGTTGCTGGAAAAATAAGTAACTGAATGCATTTTGGGCCTGGAAGCAAATACCCAAGTCTGGCTTCATGAGCACAATTCACATGTGAAGACCAGGAAGAGATGACCTCAGAATTTCATGAGTGGCATCCTCAAGCTGACCAGGAAAATCCCAAGCAGCTAATGTTCTGCTACTTCTCCTTCTGCGGCACCTGTCTGTTGCAATACCTACTGTCTTGGTGGCATCTAGGGGATATCAAACCCTATCTGATAAGGATTTTAGGGAAGGCCAGGGAGTTGAAGTCTGGAGGATGCATTGGAGAAGTTTGGAAAATAGATGTGGTTTAGACCATCAAGAACTGTGGATTGTGAGTTAATCACCACCACTGCCCAACTTTTATAACACTTGCCTTAACCCAACAGTCTCATTCTTGTTGCAAAGAATAGGATCCACCACCATCACCCCCAAAACATACACTTATACTCCAGTTCTAGATTTTAAGGAAAATAAGAATTACAAGGATAGTCATCTATTGGTCAAAAATGTTGACAAATTTTTCTCCAGGGAGGTCAAACAATTTACGTTCATATTAGCAATATACAAGATTGTCTGTTTCTCTGGATTCCCACCAACATATATTCAGCTTTTTATTCATGTTAATCTGGGAGTTAAATAAAATGTATCTTACTATATTTTAGCTTGTATTTAACTTATATTTCAGTGCAAATACCAAGAAACAATATAGAGAAGTGGTGGTGTCTGTGGTCAAGCTGCCTGAGTTTGAATCCTCGTCACACCACCAGCTGAATGTATTTGAGAAAACTTAACTTCTCCATGCTTCAGTTTCCTCATCTATAAAATGGAGATAAGAAGAGGGCCTACTTCAACAAAAGGTTGTTGTGGGAATGTAAAGCACCAACCCAGGCATATATGACGTGCTTAATAAATACTACCTACTGTGAGTGAAATTCATCATCTTTTAAATTTGTTTAAGGGCCATCTAATTTCCTTTTTTTTGTTAACTCATTTAAATGTACTCATTTTCTTATTGGGCTATTGGCATCTTAATGTATTTCAGAAACTAGCCATTTGTATATGCTATGAATTGCAAATATATTTTCCTAGCTTGTAATTAATTTGACTTTGTTTGGGTGGGTTTGTTTTATGTCCTCTGGTTTTTAATCATAGTTTGAAAGTCCTACTACACTCTGAGATTACAACAAGAAATACCCTGTATTTTTCATCAGAGGCATGATGATACTTGGCATTCTATCCTCTTTGTCTCTTCTTTTTCTTTTCTATATCCTCATCTCTGCTTGCTGCATCACGGGTCATTTTTTTCAAAGAGCACTTCCATTAACTCTCTCTTTGTTCCTTCTTTGAGGTTTGGTTTGTTCTTGTTTTTCTAGTTCCTTAAGATGCATTGTTAGGTTATTTATTTAAAATATTTCTACTTTTTGATGTAGTTGTTTATTGCCCTCCTAATACTGCTTTTGGTGTATCCCATAGATTTTGATATAGTGTGTTCATATTATCATTGGTTTCAATCAATGTTTAAATTTTCTTCTTAATTCTTCATTGACTCATTGGCTATTCCAGAGCATCTTGTTTAATTTCTAGGTGTTTGTGCAGTTTTGAAAGTTCCTCTTGTTATTGATTTCTGGTTTTATTCCATTGTGCTGAGAAGAAAACTTGATATGATTTCAATTCTTTTAAATTTGTTGAGACTTGTTTTATGACCTAACATGTGGTCGATCCTGGAGAACATTCAATGTGCTGAAGAAAAAATGCGTATTCTTCAGCTGTTGGATAAAATATTCAGTAAATGTCTGTTAGTTTCATTTGGTCTAAAGTGCAGTTTAAATCCAATGTTTCATTATGAATTTTCTATGTAGATGATCTGTTCAATGCTGAGAGTGGAGTATTGAAGTCCCCAACTGTCATTGCACTAGATTTTATCTCTTCCTTTTAGATCTAATATTATTTGTTTTATATATTTAGGTGTTCCAGTGTTTTATGCATATATACTTATAATGGTTATGTCATCTTGCTGAATTCATCCCTTTATCATTATTAATGATTTTGTTTCTTTTTACAGTTTTGGACAGTTTTAGAGTCTGTTTTATCTAGTGTCTTGCTCACTTTTGCTTTCTGTTTACGGATAATATCTTTTTCCGTCATTTTACTCTCAGTCTTTATGTGTCTTAACAGGTGACTTACTATGTTGTAGGAGCATATACTAGATTATGTTTTCAAAAATCCATTCAGCCAGTCTGTTTTTTCTAAGTGGGGAGTTTAAGCCATTTATATATTTAAGGTTATCACTGATTAGTAAGACCTACTGTCATTTTGTTAATCATTTTCTAGTTGTTTTGTATATCTTTTGTCCCTTTCTCCCTCTCTTATTGTTTAATCATTGCAGTTTGGTGGTCTTCTGTAGTAATAAGGCTTATTTCTTCTCTGTTTTTCATTTGTGCATCTATTAGTGATTTTATACTTTTGCACGTCTTCATAATGATGATTATCATTTTTCACTTCCAGATATAGGAGTCCCTTGAGTATGTCTCATAAGATCAGTCTGGTGGTAATGAATTCCCTTCATTTTTGCTTGTCTGGGAAAAGCTTTATTTCTTTTTCCTTTTTTTTTTCTTTTTTTGAGATGAGGTCTCCCTATGTTGTTCAGGCTGATCTGAACTCCTAGGCTCAAACAATCTTCCCATCTCACCCTCCTGAGTAGTTGGGACTTCAGGCATATGTCACCAAACCTGGCTCTCCCTTATTTCTGAAGAATAGCTTTACTGGGTATAGTATTCTTGGCTGCCTTTTTTTTTCTTTCAGCACTTTGAATCTGTCATTTCTTTCTCTCCTGCCCTGTAAGGTTTCTGAGGATAAATCTGCTATTAGTTTAATGGGGATTCTTTATATGTGACTTAATGTTTTCTTTTGTTATTTTAAAAATTCTTTCTTTATGGGTGCTTGAAGTCCTCCTACTTTCAATTTTCCCACAGAGTCTCATGCACTTATTGTGGCACCTGGGTTTTGAGATGCAGGTTCACTGTTTATGGCAGGGTTGGATATAATTTGCCTGCAGAGCCAGGATCTGCAACTCTGAGAAAACCCCTAGAAGCTTGGACCCAGAGAGTTTGGTTTTACCTGTTATTCTACCCCTGTGGGGAGGGTATGTCCAACTCCAGGGAAGAAAAGGAGCTCTGAAGTTTAGAGTACAGAGAGCAACGTGTATCTGCAATTTGGGAACCTGGTCCAATAGAGCTCAGTGGAAACTTGGGTCCCTGGGGATGAGGCAACATGTAGTGGTGACTCTGGGATGGCGGACTCAGTAGTATTCCATACTCTGTGAGGCTAGGTGCAGCAGCAAGCTTTCCTAGTGCCCAAGCACATCTGTTGTTTGGGCCCTGGGGGTCAGGGGAGCAGCACAGGGATGATTGCACTCCCTGGAGAGAGGCCTTTCTTGGCAGCTCAGACTCTAGGAGACTAGTCTAATGCCAGGAAAGCAAGGTATTAGAGTAGTTTAACCTGTAGAGTAGAGTGTCTCAGCTCAGCCACTGCCATGCTTCCCTGGAACATGGGGTACTACATCAGCTCAGCCCTGAGCTGCTCAGGTTCCAGGGCACCAATCCTCTGGGGGTTTGTGTGCCACTTCAGTTCAGGCTCAGGCATGGAGGGTGGCTGTTCTGGGCTGCCAGGCACTATTTCCCTGAGATGTGGGTCTCTGCCAAGGCACTGTTTTCTCAAGAAGCAGTACACTTTTCAATTCAGGACCTTAGAGGCAGGGCATAGCCATAACTGAGAGAAGTAGATGGGGCTATTCTGCTAAAGCACTGTTTCCTGAGGAGGAAGTGTGCAGCTTCAGCTCCAGCTGAAGGGGTAGAGAGGAAGTGTAGGTGGTGCTGTTCGGCCCCATGGGCAAAGGTGTAACAGTTGCTTGAACCTTGGCTTTGGGATGTTAGACCACTGGGCAGGGATGGTTCAAAGGTGGTTTAGCCTCAGAGATGGACGAGAGCCATGGCTACTCTCCCTTGGAGCAAGACACTCCAGCAGTAGTTCCAGTTCCAAAATGGGGTCAGGTAGTAGCTGTGCAGGCCACAGTGGGGTGGGGCCTAGTGGCAGCTCCTTCTCTGGGGGTAACACAACTTTGCAGACTCCAGGCAGCTCCCTCAGCTGGACTTAGTGCATGTGAGGACTTCAGGGGGACCCCAGCAATGAGAAGTGTAGGTGTTCAAAGAGTTGATGATGGTTACTGGGATGCTCTTGTCTACCTTTGCACCATAAAAAGAGATTCATCCTGGTTCCTAGCTGATTCTGGTTGGGAGGTGGGGTGGTGAAGACCACGTGTTTCCTTTTGCTCTCTGTGTGGTCAACCTCAGTTTCTGGGCTCACCGGGGTTTCTATTACTCCTTTGCTGTACTCAGTCACTCTTCTTTAGTTATTTTTATTAAAATGTGATTGTTCATGTGCTATTTGGCTATCTTTGTTGGACAAATAAGCACTAGAAGCTTTTAGTTGGCCATCCTGCTGACATCATTCTCCTCCTCATTCTCTCGTGATCAGTCTACAAACCCATCTATTAAATTCTAAATTTGATTAGCCATATTTTTCATTGCTCAAATTTAGATTTGTTTCTTTTTCGATTTACTGATTCCTTTCCTACAATGTCCTCCTCTTGCTTTGTGACGTTACCCCTTCTCTTTCTCTTTGAGCTTATCTAACTTAAAGACTCTCCATTTTTTTTTCTACTAACTGCGTCTATTTGTGTGTGCACTCTATCACCTTTCCAATCAGTTTGTTTCCTTATGTGACTTGCAATATTTTTAAATCACGAGCTCTCTTGAAAGAGAGTTGTTTTCCACGGAAGACCTTCAGGTCCTGGGACCTGGGAACAATCTTGTGGGGCAGTTTCAAATTCCTTTGCTGCGATTCTGTGACTTTCACTGGTTCCAGAGGAATTTTATAATGTATCTTGACTCTAGATTTCCATAATCCTGGGGTGTGCAATTTAGAGATCATTTTAGCTTAGAAGTTTATCCATTAGTTTACATTAACCTACATGAATACCCCTTGGTAAGGAGAATACAAGGATTACTCCCAGTTATCAAAGTTCCCAAATTTTATATATTCATTTCTTCAGATTGACACCCCAAACCCTGCTCACTCTTACTCCAACCCACCTGTTCAGCTGTCTCCAGCTGAACCAGCTTGAGGGGTTAATTTCCTCACATTAATTTTTTCTGTCTTCTCATGAGCCTATCAAGCTTCCTTATGGTATCTCTGAGCTGTGAAACAGAGGAATTTCATCTCTTCCTTCATAAACCGGTAGCTCCCAACTGTATATAGCTGGTTCATTCCCAGCTCCTTAACATGCAGAGGCCCTGGGTCTCATCAACCATCTCTCTGTTGCCATTAAAATCCCATCACCCTGACATTGAGTACCCCAAACGTTCTCAACTTTGGCTCCATGCTCCTTTCTCAAGTTTTGTGATCCTTCTTTATTTCTGGCACCTGTGAATGTTGCCTTCTTTCTTTACACAAGGCTCGTATTTCAGGTAAATTTTATTCTTAATTACCTTATCTGTTTTTGTGAAAAGGGAATTGTACATGTCAATGCAAATCACTCTATTGTACACAAATTCCAGAAAGACCTTTATAAAATGCGAAACTTATCATATTGTTCTCCTACTTAACATTCTCAATGCTGTTTCATTGACCTTAAGATAAAGTCCAAAGTCCCTTACCTGGGAAATAGTAGAGCAGAGCAGCTTAGCGCA
The DNA here is from genome assembly GCF_000951035.1 of Colobus angolensis palliatus. Classification (NCBI taxonomy): domain Eukaryota; kingdom Metazoa; phylum Chordata; class Mammalia; order Primates; family Cercopithecidae; genus Colobus; species Colobus angolensis. Next base: position 570,965 of record NW_012115966.1, read on the forward strand.
TGGCTTCAAGAGTTAGAATGATCTCAGTTTGTATCCATGTATGATTTCTCAACTATATGACTTTGGACTAGTTAATATCTTCACTAGTTTTCTCATCTGTAAAACAGAGATAATTCTATCACCTACTTCATACAGTTGCTGTAAACTCTAAATGAGACAAGGTTGTGATCAGTCTGCAAGAGTGGAATGAACTTCCACTCCAAATTTGGTTCAGATTGATGATGCCAAACATGCACCAAAGGGTATGAAATGGTCCATGACTTACACAATAAGGCTTTCTGGGGAGAGCACAGCAGGTCCAAGCAGGCCCAAAAATGACTTGAGAAAGCAGGAAAAATATACGTGGCTTGGCTTTATTGTGGTTTGGTGTGAGGGTTCAGACTTGTAATTAAAGACAACACACATAAAATACACAGCATGGTGCCCAAAACATCATAGGCAATAAATGTTGGTTATCACAATAATATTGTTATCATGATTTAGAAGAATTTTCGTGACCTTAGTAATGTCATTTTTCCCTATTACCCTCCTCATTGTATTCTCCAGCCATATTTCAATTTTCTTGGATTCTTGAAGATAACGTGGTCTCAGTGTCTATCATCTTGGTTTTTTTTATCTGCAAGAACTTCCATTCCACCCTTTTACTTAGCTAGTTCTCAACCTCTCTTTAGGTTTTAACTAAAGTAGAATTTCTTTCAAGAGGTCTTTCCTGACTCCTCAACAAATTTACACTCCCAACTCTGCTCTTCCACACGCACACACACACATTGTAATTCGTTTATTTGTACTTTTTCCAACTGTTTTGAAGGCTTTATGGTGACTTGATCTCTCAAACCTGCCACAGTGTCCAGCACATAATAAATGCTCAATAAACATTTGGTGCATGATGCAATGTCTCATTTAATCCTCTTAATGCTGGAAGTCAGGCATTATTCACTTTGCCAATGGCAAAATATAAGCTCAAAGAAGTAAAATAATAACTGAGTACCACATAAATATTAAATAGTATATCAAAAATTAAAGCCCAGATTTTCTAATCCTTCCCTTCATTAAACAGCATGTTTTCCATCTCTTTTTGCTGTTGTTGTTGTTGTTTGTCTGGTTTATTTGTTTGTTTGTTTTGAGACACGGTCTTACTCTGTCACACACACTGGACTGCAGTGGCATGATCATAACTCTCTGCAGCCTCGGCCTCCCAGGCATTAGCTATCCTCCCACTTTAGCCTCCTGAGTAGCTTGGGACAATAGGTGCATGCCACCTTGCCCAGACAATTTTTTAAATTTTTTGTAGAGATGGGGTCTGTCTTCTGTCTCTTACTGGAACCACTATAATTAAAGTAGATGAAGTAGACATAAAGTGGATTCCCACCTAAATAGTAGGATTTGAGAGGAGAGATACAGGAAGCCTTCTTATCAACTTGCTCCCTCATCAAGAACTGATACCAACATTTTAGCTTAGAAGTTTATCCATTAGTTTACATTAACCTACATGAATACCCCTTGGTAAGGAGAATACAAGGATTACTCCCGGTTATCAAAGTTCCCAAATTTTATATATTCATTTCTTCAGATTGACACCCCAAACCCTGCTCACTCTTACTCCAACCCACCTGTTCAGCTGTCTCCAGCCAGTCTATCCCTTGTCCTGCATTGCTCACTGCCCCTTCACACTTCGGTGTGTTTGTCCTCACCCTTCGCTCTGCCTAGTGGGTTTTGTTTGTTTGGTTGGTTGGTTGTTTTTGATGGTGTCTCACTCTGCCACACCAGGCTGGCATGATCTCAGCTCACTGCAACCTCCGCCTCCCACGTTCAAGCGATTCTCATGCCTCAATCTCCCAAGTAGCTGGGACTACAGGCACAAGCCACCACACCTGGCTGATATTTTTGTATTTTTAGTAGAGATGGGATTTCGCCATGTTGGTCAGGCTGGTCTCAAACTCCTGACCTCAGGTGATCCGCCCACCTTAGCCTCCCAAAGTGCTGGGATTACAGGTGTGAGCCACTGCACCCAGCTCTGCCTGGTATTTTTTTTCTGCTTTCTTCATCTGGATAAACAACTCATGATTCAAGAAGACAACCTCTATTTAACCTCTATTAAATCGCCACAAAAATAATGCATCCCCAGGAACCTGAGACCTCTACAAAACAAGGCAATGATACTCAGCATCATGGTTAGTGCCCAGTTAGGGCTGCTCCTTTCAAAACCATGGGTGGATTCCACCATTTACTTTGTAGCCTGAATTTAACAACAAAAAACACCAAAACTCTCTGTCCCAGGCTCTGAATCTCTTACAAAGCCAGTTTCCTTCCTCTGTGTCACCTAGAAGAATATCTTAACCATTCACAGAGAAGGCAGTAATGAATGGACATACCAAGGCAATAATAAAAACGGGCTTGTAACCAACACAGTTTTCTTCCTGGAGAATCATCCGCACCGTATGTCACAGCTGGATAACTTGTGCTTAGGAAAGGGTTCTTCCCTGGAAAAAGGAGGAAGATGCAAATCTCATGAGCAACTGGGATCCCATCTTTGTGTTGATCACCAGTCTTTTACTCAGGTTTTTACCCGTGATGATTAAAAGGAAAAGCTCCTGTACTTCCCTGTATATACCACATGAGGGCCACAGAGTCAAACCAGACCAAGAAGCAGCAGCAGGGAAAAGGAGGCAGAGATGAAGGTGAACCCTGTTTGAGGTTGGCAGTTCTGTAGTCTCATTCACATTGCTCTGTTCTTTCCTTATCTTCCAGGACTTGGGCAACGTGTCCTCCACACTGAGTCTGGGCTAGAAATACACCTCTCCAGGTTGGGATTTTCCCATAAAATAATGAGGCATTGTCTAGCTGTTCCTATAAGATTTTCTAGGAGAAAAGCAGAAAAGGCCTAACTTCCCTCTAATATTGTCTAGAGTAATAGGTCTAGACATGTGTATGCTCTCCCGTCTCCTTTCTGACTCTAACAAAGGCTCTGGCAGTATAGCACAGTGGTCAGGAGCCCAAGTCAGGAGCCAGATACCCTGGGTTCAAATTCCAGCTCTACCACCTACTGGCTGGGTGACCTTGGGAGAGTTACTTAACCCATCTATGCCTCAGTTTCTTCTGCGAAATGGCTGTGATAGTACTTACCTCATTGATTTGTTTTTCTAAGACCAGCAGAGCGGGCGCAAAAGAACCAGCGGGTAGGCAAAGGTCAGGAGCAAAACTGCAAGTTTATTTTGGTCACCTAAGGTGTGGGGAAGAAGTCTGTCGGCCTCCGGCAAAGGAGGCCGGCAGAGTCCCCCGATGGGGCTCTCAGACGGAGTTCCCACAGTCCTGACATCCCGACAGGAGTGGGGCTGTGAGAAGGTCGCCTGGCTCACTGGCGGAGAGCGGCTTTTCTAGGAGTGGGAGGGCAATAGGTGGGGCACGGGCGTGTCGGGGGCGTTC
>NW_012115966.1:577085-586738 GCF_000951035.1 Colobus angolensis palliatus
GCTGTGAGAAGGTCGCCTGGCTCACTGGCGGAGAGCGGCTTTTCTAGGAGTGGGAGGGCAATAGGTGGGGCACGGGCGTGTCGGGGGCGTTCCGCAGGTGCGACCAGGTAAATCTTGGTCTCTTTGGATTGACGTCACCTGGCGCATGCCCGGTTGGTCTGCACCCTCCCTGGGCGCTGGCTACAATTTCGCGCGCGTGGGAAGAGCTGGTGGTGAAGAAGAACCCGGAAGTGCACCATCTTGCCTCCGTTCGTCCAAACACTCATAAGGGAGTTCTGAGGTCTAAAAAGGCACTCAGCTCAATAGTTGGCAAGGACACAAAAATTGTCTGGCTTATTATGACTTTCTCCCCCCAAAAGGTACTTCAAATATCAGAATCCTATCAATGGTCCCCTGGTGGAGAACTGCTGGACCAGGACAGACATCCTGAGGATTTTTTCATTTCTCTTCTCTTATTCCTTCTCTTCCTTCTGACGCAGAAAAATGCCACAGCATGAAGGTTAAGAAAATGGACATTGAAGACAAACACACATTATCTGAAGTAAAATACTTGTTCCATTCTCAGTGTGACCTGGAAAAGCAATTTAACCTTTAGTGTCTCAATTTCCTTATCTGTAAAATGGGGATAGTGTGACAACAATTATGTGTCATAGGTATATTGTGACTATTACATGAGATAGTGCATGGAAAGCTCTGATAAGGGTGCTTCGCATGTTGTAATTGCTCACTAAATGTTAGCTATTATTGCTATTGATCCTACATTCCACAAGCATTTACTATGCACCAACCAAGCATGAAGCACTCTTAGACACTGGTCACTATTAAAACAATCCCTATTCTCTCTTTTTTTTTTTTTTTTTGAGACGGAGTCTTGCTCTGTCACCCAGGCTGAAGTGCAAGTGGCACAATCTCGGCTCACTGCAAGCTCCGCCTCCCAGGTTCACGCCATTCTCCTGCCTCAGCCTCACCAGTAGCTGGGACTACAGGTGCCCACCACTACGCCCGGCTAGTTTTTTTATATTTTTAGTAGAGATGGGGTTTCACCGTGTTAGCCAGGATGGTCTTGATCTCCTCCTGGCCTTGTGATCCGTCCGCCTCAGCCTCCCAAAGTGCTGGAAAACAATCCCTATTCTTAAGGAGCTTAAGAGCTTCCAAGTTAAGATTTGCCAAGGCTTGATTCACCTTGTGGAAGCCACGGTTACTATGACCTTGTTTGGAGAGACAGGCACTCAGAGAGGTCCATCTCAGATGATACTTTCCTTGGAGAATCTGTTTCAGAAAGGCCACTCCGCCTTGGACCTCTTCCTTTGTAGGATCCAGGAATCCTATGGTTTCCTCTGGCAGTTCTGGCCTCTAACTCTAATTACCTCTCTGCACCCAGGCTCTCTGACTCTACTGACCTACTATTTTGTGTCAGGAGAAATAGTAGAAACAGGATAGGAGAGTAGTTTTGACATGTTCTAGCTCAGATGTTAGATCTTCTGCTTCTATCTGATAAGCTGCTTAACCTCTCTGAGCCTGTTTCCTCATCAGTAAAATGGAGTAAAACAGTACCTACCTCATAAGGCCACTGTGAGCATTAAATGAGTAAGCATATGACAGGAGTTTAGAGTATTGCCTGGCATGAAGAAAGCATACAGAAGAATTTGCTATTATGGATCTATTTTTTCAATTGACAGGTAAAAATTATATATATTTGTTATGTGCAATGTATCTTGATATATGAATACATTGTGTAATGACTAAATCAAGCTATTTAACATGTCCATTGTCTCACATACTTATTTTTATGCGATGAGAACACTTCAAATCTACTCTTAGCAATTTTTAAGTATACAATATATTATTATTAACTTTAGTCACTGTGATGTACAATATACCTCTTAAACTCGTTCCTCCTAACTGAAGTTTTGTGTTTGTTGACCAAAATCTCCTGTAATAATGGTTATGGTTATTAACTTCAAAGCGAGTCAACATAGCATGGACTCTACCTGACCTACCTGGAGAAGTTCTCCCACAGGTGTGGCTAATGATCCTGTTCTTCCAATTCACCAGTATTCTTCTCTGACACAGTTTGACAAGGCCTGGTGCTAGGGGACAGCAGAAGAGAAACATCGAGGACCAAAGGACTGGAGGAAGGTAGAAAGAAGTGACCACATAAACACCGTTGGCAGAAACATTCAGCTCTCTCCAGCCCCGTGGGACCTCAGGAACTAGATGGAACCATTTCTTTAGGGAAAGCTGGCAGTTGTTTATACAACCGCAAGCTGAGCGTCCAGGTGACCAGTCCAGCGTTTTTTCCCCAGCACCTCTCTGCACACTTCTCTTTTTCCTCTTTGCAGAAAGTCAGTGGGAACAGGACCCTTTCCTTGAATCTTTCCTAGAGGATTTCAAGAGCCCAGGTCTCAGGTTTGGGGCTTATCTCACTGATGCTCTTGGAACCAGGCCAGGAAGACGTGGTCATTTCTACCTCCTACCGCTAGAGAGCAGCGCGTCACCACAGGGACCCCTGAGCCGCGAAACACCTCACCTTGCGTGGAGAGAATCCTCCCCAAGGTCTGGACGCAGTTCTTCCCATTCGGTTTCCCCGGGGTTTGGCCTAGGATCTTGGACAGCACCTTATAATTACAGACATTCTGCCTGCTCAGGCCTCTCACCCCAGGCTGTGCCCCAGCAGGTGTTCAGACATTTCTGTTGCCTGTTGAGGAGAAAATGGGCTGAGGGAAGGAGGGCAGAGGGACAGCGCCATCGGCCGGGCAGGACTCAGGCTGGACTCACTCCAGGCGCCCTTGCGAACTGGGGGTGAGCATTTGATACAAAGGAAGGGGAAGGAAAGCGACCCAAGGTGAGGGGCTGCTCCTCTCTGCGGCGCTAGAGCTTCACGTTTTAGACCTCCTCAAAGCCTGGCCTCAAACTGGGGGCCCGCTTCACGAAGGATTTCGTTGTAGAGCTTGGGGCAGTCCTTCATTCGCTGGCATAAAGTGGCATAATTCCTAAAATCGCATCCCCTCGTCCCCAGTCCTCCTCACATAATGTAGCTTTTAAGTCATGTTGATCATGGGAACAAAGATCAGAGTGGAGTTTGGGGTGGAAGGTCGAGTCTTTGTACTCCAGGGCCTCTGAAGGGATTTCCTAGGTGGGGTTATATATGGCTGTGCAGAGAAGGCCCAGAGGGGTCCCCGCACACCTGACATCACTTTCTGGCCTCATCACTGTTACTACAGACCTTGTAAGACAACACCATTACCCCTGGCAGGTGCAGGGTGAAGAGTGTCCAGCTAGGACACAGGAGCCTAGGTTCTAGCTCCAGAGCAGACCTTGCCTGGAGGCGCTATTCTGGGGACCTTACAAAGCTGGTCTGGGCTTTGGTTTCTCAGATTTGAAAATAACGGCTCCTGTCAAACGGCAGCCCCTAATGCGAAGGGTTTTTTTTTCTGTTTGGTTGGTTGGTTGTTTTTTTGACAAAACAAAACCTGAAATTTGTCTGTCTGTACCATTTCTAAATGCTAGCTGCTCAAGCCTTAGGAAGATATAATAAATGGAGAGTGGGGAACAGAGACTGGCTGAATGGAAGTCATCTGCCAAGGTCATGGAAAGAGTGTGAAATGTCAGATTAGTCTGATTCCGCTCTCTGCCCTCAGACACACACACACACTTCCCATTCACAGAATTTAGTTAGTTTCTTCTTGCACAGAAACGTAGCACATCTGGAATGTTGTAGACTGCTCTGCAGCTACTGTACGTTTAGTATATTATTAACCTGCTATGCAACCACTCTTGTGATCACCTTCAACAAGGTAGGAAATCTCTGGCAGCCACTCTCAAGGGCAGTGTCTTCAACACATTCATGTCTACCCCACCCTCAACCCATTTTTGGGTCATTTGTTTCCCCATATGGCCATGGGCAAATCTCTTACCCTCTGTGGCCATCATGATGTGTAAAGTTTTTTTTTTTTTTTTTTTTTAGACAAAGTCTTGCTATGTCACCCAGGCTGGAGTGCAGTGGTGTGCTCTTGGCTCACTGCAACCTCTACCTCCTGGGCTCAAGCAATTCTCCTGCCTCAGACTCCCGAGTAGGTGGGACTACAGGCGCCCGCCACTACGCCCGACTAATTTTTGTATTTTTAGTAGAGTTGGGGTTTCTCCATTTTGACCAGGCTGGTCTTGAGCTCCTGACCTTGTGATCTGCCCCCCTCAGCCACCCAAAGTGCTGGGATTACAGGCGTGAGCCACCATGCCCAGCCTGTTTAAAGAATTTTTAAATTGGGAATCGGAATAAAGTTCTGTTCTTCTCCCTTGTGATCAAGGAGCACTTCTCCCTTGCTTCTTCTCTTGATACTCTCTCCCTTCTCCTTTTTCTTTCCTTCCACATTCCCAGAAGCATGATTCTACACTCCAGCCATTCTGAACTTCTTGTTTTCCCTGGCATAGCCAGTCTTTCTTGCCCTCAGTACATATAGTACCCTCTGCTTTGAATTCCTTTTCTTAAAACCTGTATTTTCCAGCTAACTCCTATTCATCTTCCAGGACTCAGCTCTGACATCACCTTCTCAAGGAAGGCTTCCCTTCCCTCTCTCAACATTACATCCCAGTTTGGAAATTTCTTCTCAATGCACCCAAAGCACATGTACTTCATCATAGATTGTGATTGTCTAACCAAGTTCTCTCTCTCTTTGGACCATCAGCCTTCTATTCATTTGTGCACCTCCAATGCCAAGCACAGGGCTCTGGTCTCCATCACACTGTCTTTCCTGCCGGGTTCGCGTTAGTATAGAATTACATGCTCCTCACCCAAACCCTGCTCTTGATGCCAAGTAGAAAGTCATGGCTGTGCTCTTAGATACTCCAGTTTCTGTGGCAAGACTATGCTCCTGAGAAGCAAGGCTTTCAGTCTCCATCCCAAAAGCTGGAGGTATTTGGAAATCAGTTTTGTGAGCACCAGAAATTTCCCAAGAAAAGGAAAACCACATTCATATTACAGGACTAGATAGTGTGCAAGATTTCCTGTGCCCTTTAATATGCCAGACTAGCCTCAGATAAGATTATCTTTATTGATAGATTAGGAAATTGAGGCCCCAGGAGGGACTGACTCAGGGTTTCAGAGACAAGAAGTAGCAAAACTGTGACTAGAAATCAGGCAGTTTCAGTTTCTGGCCTTCAAGCCAGGGAGAATATTGCTCCCTCACTTTCCCTCCACCTCCTGCCTACCTCTCCAGATGACAGTGTCTACATTGTGCCTGCTGAAGACGCAGGAAGAGTCACAAAGCAGACAGCTCTGCAAGGGCCTGCCCTCTGTGGACTTGGGGAAGAACACTGTGTACTCTTCCCCTCTCCATCTCAGCAATGCATCGATCCCAGACTTGGAAAAATCAATGTTGGTGAGGGCAGGAGAAAGATATGCTCAGATACATTTGTCATTTGAGGTGCCTTCAGACATACTCACCCAGCAGCAGCCCTTCAGCCTCTGTTCCCCATCAAAGCCACCCAAACCAGAGCCACTGCTATAAGCAGGGCTGGATGTGGAAATTGGAATGGTAGAATTCCAGGGTCAGAGGGATCTTAGAGGACCCCATCCAACTCCCCACTGCACAGCTGAGGATTCTGAGGCCAGGAGGTGAGTAACCTGCTCAGGATCACACAGCTGGGTGGTGACATGGCCAGAACATAAATTCAGGTCATGGGATGCCATTCCCATGCCCTCAACTCTGGCTCACATTATGCAGGTATAACTCAGTGTCAGGAGGACTCCTTTCTTTCCGCTACACCATCGTGCCCAGCACACCTCTATCAGAGTTCAGTGCTTTCAGGGAAGAAGTGAAGAACAGTGGTTTAGAACACAGGCTTAGGGTCAGGTGCATCTGGAAGTGTGAACTGTTCTTATAAGAAAATTACTTGTTTGTTTGCCGTTTATCTGTAAAAAATCATGCCATGTGCCAAGGACTGTTTTAGTCACATGCATTAACACCTAAAATCATTAAAACTCATACCATTGGTGCTACTGCCTATAGTTACTTTAGGCACAGAGAGATTCAGAAACTTGCCTAAGGTCACACATTCAGGAAGGGGCAGCAGTGGGCAGTGAACCCAGGTGATGCAGCTCTAGAGCCTGTGCTTTAACTACCGTGCTGTTATATGGCACACCAAGATCCCTGCACTCCTACTTACCCAATCTGGCAAACACAGGTGCCTGCCTGCAGATGACAGCACTCAGATCAGCATGTCTACTCAGCTGCTTGCCAGACAGTTGGTCAGGGTCTCCCGTTGCTGGTCAGTGGGTAGAGAGAAAAGGAAAGCCATGAGTCAACTTGGCCTCTATAAGGTGCCACAGACTGTGTTGGTGTATTCCTCCATAAATGTAAATTTACAACACATCCTTTTATCACAGTCTGGTTTGCTTTAGGCTGCCTTATTTCTGAAGCTGAAGGACACCGTGGCATTTGGACACATCCAGGAAAGGCCTGGCAAATGGTGACTGCTTTTGACCCCAAAGAATCCCACAGTAATTTGGCTCCACAGTGGAGAGTGTCCCAGGCTGGGTACTCTAAAATGTCCCTCCACCCAGCATATTAATTATTCATGATGTCCTTAAATACTCTTCTGTGATGAAATGTTAAGTGACACATTAAATATTCATCATGATGCATCTAACACAGGGCCAAGGGTAGAATTAAGCAGAACAAATGTGATTTCTGATTTTATCTCTTTAATTCTAGGCACTGAACACCCCCAGGCAGCTAGGACTCCCATTCTATTCTGAAAGAAAGCCAAGAAAGCAGATTCCACAACATCCCTTTATGTGCTGCCAAACTGTCTTTAAAACCTTGGCAAGAAGTCCCTTCCTTTCCTTTTCTTTATTTTGTTTTAACTTTTAAAAATTAAAGTATAATTTATATGCATATATGTATGCACCCACATAACCAACACCTAGATCAAGATATAGAACATTTCTAGCAGCCCAGAAGTTTCCCTCATGCTTCTTCTCAGTCAATACCCACCTCCTTGTGTGCGTGTGTGCACACACACACACACACACACACATCACTATTTGACAGGAAGTTGTTTTTAAATCTAACTTAGATCCTTCCTTGTGATTGCTGTTCACTTCCTATCATTTTAACTTTGAAGGCAAAGGCCAGGTAGGCTATTGATTTGAAACTTACTACAGTGGAAGGATGGAGAATATGAGGCTTTTGGAGGAGTCCGGGGAGAGACGATGATGGCTTGGTCTAGAACCACTGGGGTGAAGATGGAAAGGAGAGACTTGTGGGGGATGTATTTGAGAGGCAGAGGTAACTGGATGCAAAATGTGACATGAAGGAAAGAATGGAATCAGGCATGACCTGTAGGTTTTGGCTTGAATGTCTTGATGCAGGGGTTACCATTTGTTGGGAAAGAGAAGATGGTGGAGGAGCAGGTTGGGGGCAGGGTGAGATCAAGAGTTATGTTTGGACTTGTGGACTTGAAATAACTGTTAGGCATCCAAGTGTAGAGTCCAAGTCATCCAGAGATCAAGGAGACAGCAGGCCTGGAGAGAGATATACATTTGGGAATCATCTGCGTATAGATGGGTTTTAATGCCTGGAAATGTCATGGAATCACCCAGGACATACAGAGCAGAGAACAAGATCCAAGACAGAACAAGGTCCTGTGCAGACCCACTGCTGAAGGAGTCTGCCTCAGTCCTCAAGCCAAAGGGGTAGTTTCACAGTCAAAATAGGGGCACGTGCCCAGGGTAAGAATTGAAGCCACGCTTTCAACATTTTAAAAGTCTTGTTTTGTTAATAAAAACAATCAGGCAGACATGTGGATATTTTACTCTAGCTGGAGTCAGCTACCTGTATAATTTTTAAATATCTGTACATGCCTCTCCACTTTTCTTCTGTTTTCGTTCAAATATTTTGGTGTTTACAACCAAGCTTACTCTCTCATCTCAATATGAATTATGGCAGGTGCTTGAGAAGTTTCCAGAGGAGATGTCCAACACAGAAATGAGTTTCATTTTTATAGAACTGGTAGAAACATAAGATACAGGAAAAGTGTGCTGTTCACAGAATTTGATTGGAATGGCTATGTGATCAAGGGCAATTCATTCAACTCTCTAAGGCATCGTTGCCCAATAGAACTTTCTGAAAATGTTCCAGATCTGCACTGTCCAAGGTGGCAGCCAGTAGTCATGAGTCTATTGATAACTTGAAATGTGAATGTGACTCAGAAACTAACTTATTTATTTATTTATTTATTTATTTTGAGATGGAGTCCTGCTCTGTCACCGAGGCTGGAGTGCAATGGTGCGATCTTGGCTCACTGCAACCTCCGCCTCCCAGGTTCAAGCAATTCTCCTACCTCAGCCTCCCTAGTAGCTTGGATAACAGGCACCTGCCACCATTTCTGGCTAATTTTTGTAATTTTCAGTAGAGACGTGGTTTCACCATGTTGGCCAGGCTGGTGGTCTCCAACTCCTGGGCTCAAGTGTTCCACCTGCCTCGGCCTCCCAGAGAGCTGGGATTACAGGCATGCACCACCACACCTGGCCAATTTTTGTAATTTTCAGTAGAGACGTGGTTTCACCATGTTGGTCAGGCTGGTCTCGAACTCCTGACCTCAGGTGATCCACCCACCTCGGCCTCCCCAAGTGCTGGGATTACAGGCATGAGCCACCACTCCTGGCCACTTTTTAATTTTAATTAAATCAAATTTAAATAGCCACATGTGGCCAGTGGCTATTGTATCGAATAGAGCAATTCTAGGTCTTTATGCTCAACTATAAAATAAAGTGTTTATGCTAGAATCAATCTCTAAGCTTCCTGACATAGTTCCCAGCGCAGTGGCACATACTGGGCACTCAATAAATATTTGTTGAATAGATGTTTGTAGAATGAAAGCCAAATGAAAAAAAGATATGAACAAATGATTAATGTATTGTCAGGGAATATCATAAATAGAATTAACTCAGGATAACATCTTGGAAAACCTAGAGTTTTGGAGGCTGAAAAGAAACTCTGGCGCTGGCCACAAGTGGGTGGGAACTCTTGGCAGTCATTTATGTGGGAACAGAACCAGGTAGAATCCAGATCACACTTGCCTTTCCACTTCCTCTATACTTGGAAAAGCAGCTTCCTCTTTGGGAGTATTTTCATAACCCAAGTCTCCCGGTGAGAAGGACTCTCAGTGCTGGAACTACAGGCTGGGAAGAATGTCAGGAAAGAGGGAACAATTGTTAGGAAGCCACAGTGACAGCTGCCAACACTTGCATTCCCATGTGCAGGAAAGACTTCCTTCAGACACAGCTCAAAATAGCCACTGCCCCCAAATTTGCTGGTTAAAATAAGTGGGTAAGTCACAACCACCCATCTTGACTTTGACTCTCTCTTCATTTCTGTTCTGAGGAGTCTCTCCCTTGTCAACATGGATTATAGCAAGTGCCTGAAAAGTTTCCAGGCCAACACAGGAGGCATGGTCCCTGTAGCTAGAAGACCCAGCTGAAAAATTTGCCTTCAACAGAAACATGAACATGACAGGCGGGTGAGAGTAGGGGCATCGTGTATTGGTCTCTGCTTCCTCCATGAAGGAGCACTGCATCTCCACCACACACAGTTCTGCTCAGAACCAAAGCTGGCAATCTTAGCTAGGGTTCTCTCTCTCTCTCTCTCTCT
>NW_012115966.1:587733-638679 GCF_000951035.1 Colobus angolensis palliatus
CGTGTTAGCCAGGATGGTCTCGATCTCCTGACCTCATGATCCGCCCGTCTTGGCCTCCCAAAGTGCTGGGATTACAGGCTTGAGCCACCGCGCCCAGCCAGAAATGCTTTTATTTTTAAAGCCATTCCTAAATTCATTTTTTATCCTTTAGTTCTTGAATTTTATTTCTAATTCTCAACTCCTATCTGTGTGTATATTTTCAGCATTTCATATCCTAGGTCTTACCTTTTCATCTAAAAGCTCAATTTCTTATTTCTTTTTACTTTTTAAAGCAACTAGTGGGTACGAAGCTTAATATCTGGGTAATGAAATAATCTGTACAGCAAACCCCCATGACACAAGCTTCCCTCTGTAACAAACCTGCACTTGTACCCCTGAACTTAAAATAGAAGTTAAAAAAAAAAAAACAAAAAACTGTAGCTGCTAGTCTTTTATTTTAAAACTCATCTGTTACCTAATCTCACATGTGGTTCTTCAATCTATAAGCTTTTTGCTTCATTTTTAAACCATCTCCAACTAGTCCTTTTTGTTTCAGTAGTTTATTTTTTAACCTAGACATCGACATAGTTGACTTCTTGTATGTATGATGTGTCTCCCACAAATCTGTCACATTTCTGAGAGTTACAAATGTTTCTCTTCTGGAGTGCTGTATAAGGGGCGTTGGGAAGGTTATACTGAATGGGGAAGGAGGAAGACAGCGTGATGGGGGTTTGTCGTGGGTCAGGTTCCCTGGGAAACAGACTCTGAGACAGAGATTTGCATTCAGAAGGTTATGGGGGAGGGCACTCAGAACACTTGTAAGGAAGTGAGAGAAGCAGGACAGGGTGGAGGAAGAAGTCAACTGGGATGCAGTTGAAACAAAGGCTTTAGTCCCCCAGGGAGTTCTGAAACTGGATGGCCTCTCAGACATATCCCAAATTGAGGCTGGGGGCTGGGCCTTTATTCATTAGAAACTTGCATGTACGAGGCAGCTTAATCTCGGGTAAAGAAGTTCCTTTCCTGGAGGGCAATGCTGGGGAGGGACTCTGTGTACAGTGTCACCAGGTGAAGCTTCTGGGGTGGGGCTGGGCGCGCTTAGGGAGCACCACAGAATCCACTGCAGGTTCTCAAAAGAAAACATACTGTATTCCAGGGACGTAGGGCCCCATACTCCAACTCAGTGAGGGCCAGTCAGTCTGGGGGAGTGCATTAAAATTATCTGGGGAGAAAATTTGATAAGGCCTCTCCCTGCCAAGCGTGCATAGTTTAAAGAAGTAAATCTGATCTTTCTACCCCAGCACTCCTTCCCAAAGTGGAGAACCACCAGCCTAGGCCAAAATGACAATACCTCAACTTCTTATAAATGGTTTCTACAAGGGTTGAGTCTGTTTACAACCCTGGCCTCATTCCTTTGGCACAAGGTACAGTATGTCCACCCAGTTCCTGGAAATGGGATCTCTTCAGAGTAGCCATGTGAGGAAATATGGCCAACTGAAGTCCTGCCAAAAAAAAAAAAAAAGTGTTCTTTCCCTATGACAAGTCCCATGTAGGAGAGGATCAAGGTTTTGGGAGGCCTAAAAATTTAGAAGACTCTTGAAGAAAAATAAGACAAAATTATTAATATAAAATTGGCAAGCATTGCCCAGGGCCTTGGAAGGAGCCTGTGCAAGAGAGGGCCCTCACAGTCTCAGGGATGGACACTTCGCTGGGAGGGAGAATTTGACCTGGAGCTTGCATTCACCATCTGTTAAACTACCCTCTCATTTCAGAGAGTCTAAGGAATTCTTCTTTGGCTAAGTCCCCAGTAAGTCTTGCCTCAAGGCAGGTGACCTCACCTGGACACTGTAAAGATACATAATTTCCAGAAACTGGTTGGACATACTCTACTTAGACCAAAAGAATGAGGCCAGGCAGGACTGGGACATGATTTCTAACTGGGTGTAAGGGATAAGTTATATAATGATAAAATTAGTAATAATAATAATAGGTAACAATTATTAAACATTTAGCATGCACCAGCCTGGGTTCTGAGCACTTTATATGAATGACCACATGTAATCCTCATAAGCACACACATCAGTATAATAATTTTATTGCCATTTGACAGATGAGGGAATTAGGGTGCAGATAATTTAAATAAACTGCCTGGAATGTCACAGCTAGGAAGTAGTGCAGGCAAGATGCAAACACAGGCTCTGACTCCAGAGTGTTTGCCCTGTGAATCCCCATGTTATGCAGCTCTACCTGAAGGTCAGGGCAATGTTTGTCCTCACTTGAAACAGGGCCAACTGAGGCTCTACAGGAGGGATGTTGTCATTAGATTTTCTGAGAGTTTTAAGGTTCATTGCTGAAGGGTTTTAAATGTTCAAGTCAAGAAAAGCAACTGAAACCACTCAAGGGCTACTTAAAAAGGCAGAATCTGTACTGTTAGTGTATGAACTCCTCCAATTGGATCTAGCATATAATCTAAAGCATGCTTAAAAATAAAGAGTTGAAAAGGTCAGCCCTTTGTTCTTCTAAAACTAACATGCCTGTGGACACCCTGCACTTTAGAACTTTCTTTTTTCACAGGTTTAGACCATTTATTTTTTGGCTGTCAAGAAAAAAAAAAGTATTAGCAGTGGATGAGTCCCCCTTGGGTCTCAGCTGGCTTCTGCTCACAGCATGGAGAACTGTTCTTCTGGCCTTGACTGATTTTCCTGACAGCATGAAGACTCTCTTTCACCGTTCACACTACCCCGTCTGCTCAGACACACGGTTTGATGCCAATTGGTGTTTATTTTCCAGGTTCAAATAACATCTCTGGAGATCTAAACACTAGGATTGGCAGAAATTCCACGAGCTCTTGTTTCAAGCTTTTAGAGAATGAGTGGATTCCCGCAGACAATTCTTTCAGAGATAGACTGATAACCTAAATGGAAAAAAAGATACTGCCAGCCTTACTTTCCTCAGAATACAGCGGTAATAAACAACAGTACATGGAATAAATCTCAGGAGAACTTTACTTGCGTTTCTACCTAAATTGTCTATTTGATATTCTGGTTGGCCACTTTTGCCATGGTCTGAGCAAAAAGTATACATTTTCTCCATTACTTATCTTTGCATAGCTTCTCTGGAGCCCATCTGGCCTTACGATTATGCTGAGGAAGTTAAGGGACTGATAACAAATGTACCAGTTTTTCTTTTTTTAGCTCTATTTGAGCTGTTACTATCAAAGATCCTTTTAAACCTTGAATGCCTCAAAGGACAGGTTTGTCCTCTTATCTCCTCTGAATAAATTGTTATTACCTTAAAATGATTTTATTCACACGCTGTCCTAGCAAATGAAGGATTTACCCTCCTGGTGCCTTGCTTGACAGAGAAGAAACATGTAAAACAGAAACAAGAAGAGGCCATGCAGGAATTTTCAGATGCATTTATCATAGACTTCTGATTGCCTCCCACAAAAAAACCTCTGAAAGCCATAAGAGAGAATTAAGTGTGCCCATGTATCCTTTATGGATAGGAATTTGTGATGAGAAAAGCTATATAATCTTGATACTGACCCCTGATTGTTGATGCTTATGAAGAACACACCTTTGGCTGACCAAAGAATTGAGAAGTTGGAATGTAATTTTGATGATTCTATTAGCACCATTCAAGTCAGGTAAGATAAACAGGGATGTGTTTAGAACTTTGTTAAAAATTGTACATGACTTGACAACCCTGGTGTAACACACACATTCCCATTACAACAATGAGCAAGCAAAGCATTTTCTTATGTTTAAATGGTGAAAAGATGCTCAACATCACTAATCAAAGCCACAATGAGATACCACGCCACAACCATTGGGATAGCTACTATCAAAATTAAAACAAAACAGAAAATAACAAGTGTCGATGAGGATGGGAAGAAATTGGAACCCTTGTTCTCTGTTGGTGAGAATGTAAAATGGTGAGGCTTCTATGGAAAACAGTATGACATTTCCTCAAAATGTAAAAAAATAGAAATATCTGTGATCCAGCAATTCCACTTCTGTGCATATATATCCAGAAGAATCAAAATCCGAGACCCAAACAGAAATGTGTACATCCATGTTCACAACAACGTTATACACAGTTGCCAAAACGTGGAAGCAATCCAGATGTCCACTGATGAACAAATGAATAAACACAAGGTAGTATATAGCTACAATGGAATATTATTCAGCTTTAAAAAGGAAGAAAATCCTGACATATGCTACAACATGGATGAACATTGAAGGCATGCTAAGTAAAGTAAGGCAGTCACAAAAAGACAAAAGCTGTATGATTCCACTTATATGAAGTACTTCAACTTATATGAGGTACTTAGAGTCAAGTTTACAGAGGCAAGAAGTAGAATAATAGTTGCTGGGGATGGGGGAAAGGGGAATTGGGAGTTATCGCTGAATGGGCACAGAGTTTCAGTTTTGCAAGATGGAGAGTTCTGGAGAGGGCGATGATTGTACAACAATGTGAATGTGCTTAATACTCCTAAACTATATGCTTAAAAGATGCTTAAGATTGTAAATTTACAATTAACAATTTTTAAATGGCATTATTGTCCTGAATTAGAAATAGCCTCAATAGATTATTGTTCTCATTATCTAATTATAGATATAATTATAGACTTACAGAAGAGATGTAGATTACCTGTTCTGTAATGAAAGTCGCTGGTTTTGACAGAAATCCTCGAACATTTAACTGCATCTGATTAACCGTATGTGGCAAGTTAATTTTTCCATTACTGATGCATATATGCAATAATCAGTTAACCTTGAAGGATGCACCAAAAAAGGGTTAATTGCTCAAGGTTAAATGTTGTGTGAATGCCCTACTGAGATTTGTTAGGGCTGAGGTTAGAGTTTTACCTGCTTTGGTTTTCTCCCGCTAAATTTATTGTGGCCATGCTCTATGGCATTGAGTCTTTGATCACCAATCAGTGGTCCAATTGGAACCTGAACCACTTCTTGATAGGAGTGTGAGGGTGCTGTGGTTATCCCCACAAATGTTCCCTTGGCTCATTTTCTAGCTAATGTAGAGGAGCTTTCTTTTGACATACACATCGGGGAAGGCTACTCACTTTCACGACAAGACGCCACTGCTGCCTCCAGCATGGTTTACTGTCTAACTGGTCCAGAAGAGACTTCTCAAGAGAAGGTGATATTTAAGCTGAACCTTGAAGAAAGGGCAGAAGTTTGCCAATAAAACCAAAGGAAAAGGGCACTTGAGGTAAAAGGAAGAAATTGGCAGAAGAATTGAATATTGAAAGTGCTTAAAATCTTAAAAAAGACCAAGTGATCCACTGTGGTTGAACAAAAAAATAGAGGCCAGTTTGGCCAGTACAGATTCAGTCTGTATAAAAGTTCTTGAGGAGTACACCATCCCTAAGAGCTTCACTCTGCTCCATTCCTTCACTGGCCTCCACGTACCTCCCTTAGTCTGAGAGAGAGAGAGATTGTGTATATGGACTTCTGAGGGTTAGAAGGTTTTTAGAGAGAAATGTCATGGTCTTCGGGTGATATATAAAGAAAATGATCCTTATTCCATCCAGGATTGTCCATAAACATGGGCAGAAGTGAACATAGAAAACTTTCTGTTCTATTTATCGTCCAGATAGGATCCCAAAGATCATCTAGTCCATCAACTCCTTACTCAAGGATTAAGCTCCCTGGGGTCTGGGTGAAATAGAACTGAGAGGGCTGGGCTCAAGCAAGTGGGTAGGTGCAGGTGTGGTATGACATGTTTGATGCTGAAATGCTCCCTTTCCCAAAAAACTCTCTCCTCAGCCTGCCAGAGCATATGCCACTCTTTTTGGCATGTGATTAGCTCATTATAGCAGGCACTCCCAGAATGTGGTAAGAATAGTGGAGGTGATATTAGGCGTTGTCATAAAGAACCCTGAAAGCCGAGGTAAGAAGTCTGGATACTCTCTCTATTCTAAAAGTCAGTGGAACTCACTGCAGGTTTTTGAGGAGGGGATAAACTTCTACCTCTCATATGGATGCTGAGGATCTTAAAGACATGGTAGAGATGCCAGTGTTCAGGGACCTCCTTTAATATTTGGACTGTCTCTAATATTAGCAAGTTGTTTAACCCTTCGGGCCTCATTTTTCTCATCTGTACAAAAGTTAACATAGTAAAGTGCTAAGAACAGTACCTGGCATATACTATGCTCTGTAAAATTGTCGTTGTTGTCATTACTGTTAAACCGAGGCTGGGAGATATCAGAACAAGGCAACTCAACAGCCCTCATGGTTTTATGGGGACTTGTCACTGTAGGGAGACCTCTTCCTTTAGCGAGAAGAGGACAGGGATTTTGGTGATGTTGAAACAGCACACTACTGTGTGTTTCAGTTTTTTTCTCCTCTCAGAGACTCCTCAGTTTTTTTCTTGGGCTCAGGCTCTAGGCTAGATGCCTCTAGGCTTAAGATCCCATGTGTCTTCTCTGAAAGTCAGGCCTGGGCTGAGTTGAGACAGCATCACTTTAATGTCTCTGTTATGTGTCCACTCACTGGAGAATGGAAGCTCATCTTGCAGCTTGAGTCCTGCAGCAGGAAAGAGATTATTTCACCTGTCCAGCAAGAGGCTGACAGTACCCTACAGATATTTCTCAAGAAAAAAGAATTTCCATGGAATTCTCCAAGAGTCTTCAGAATCTCAACTGCACCTCTCTGCTTCAAGGAACTGAAGCCTAATCCCAGCCAAATTAAAAAGAGGAAACATCTTTCCCAGGATATTGGAAAGAAGTTATATAATTTTGATAATAAAATGAATTTTCAGTAACCTAACCCTTTCCCTAAACAATACTTAGCTTGAGGAAAGTATAGTCAAGATGCAAAACTGGGTGCTGAAAAGGATATCTTACTGCAGCAATTTGGTCACTCTTTCATCTCATAAAAGCAGCAATAAAAGGGTGTTGTGAATTTGATATCATTACACCATTGTTTAGATGAGGAAACAACAGTTCAGAGTGATGGAGATGAGATCCAGTGCCTGAATAATTTCCCACTTACCAGCATGTGGCGCTGTTGCCATTACCTCCTTCTGGAAGATCTCTTTTTCACTTCTATGATATTAACTTCCTCCGTTTTTTTTTTGTTTGTTTGTTTTTGTTTTTGTTTTTTTGCTTTTCTCAAATTAACTGATTATTCTCAGCTCTCTGCGTTGTCTTGTTTTCAACTGCCTATCCCTCAGAGGCTGCCAAATCCCAAGGGGTCTATCTCAGATGTATAAAATTCGTCGTCTTCCTTTTTTACTTCAGATTTTAAAAAAATCAAACACATAATTTTAAAAGACAAATAGTGCTATAATGTTTACAACTGAATAGAGCCATCCCAGTCTCACATCAACCTGCCCCAACACTGGTCCTTGCCCCCAAGAGGCAGAGCTGCTGTGTGAGGCCAGGCAGGTTGTGCAAAGCTCAACTTTGGTTGGGGAGGCACCATTCAGATACTCTATAATGGAAATATATTGCCCTGTGGGGTTGTGCATTGCACAACTCTCACCATCATATTTAGTAGCCTAGCCAAGTTGTAACCATTTTCAATTCTCTTGGCTATTTGGTCTAGTATTTATCTTCATGATTCTAAATAATAAGCTTGTGCAGCTTTCTCTTGATTCGCCAATATCAGTTAGGTATTGACTTCCTAATGGATGATTACTTAGCTCTCTCAAATTCACCCCAATCCCTTCTTGTGACTTCTCTTTTATCCTCTCTAAATAGTAATATCACAATTTTGTTTGATCCATAGTTAAAGTTTACCTTATTAAGACTATGTAAACACTATTTATTGCTGAATCAAGTAGTATGCTATCTTTTAATATGTTGTCTATTTTATTTCGCCTATCCATATATCTTTTTTTATTTGCATAAATTTAGTAGGTACAAGTGCAGTTTTGTTACATGGATATTTTGCATAGAGTGAAGACTAAGCTTTTAGTGTAAACACTATTACTATGGCTGCCTTCTTATTCAGCTTTAGTTTATTCATATGGTTAATACTTGCTTTCCTTTTTTTTTTTCATTTTCTTAATACTTTTAGTTAAGATTAGCCCAAAGCTGCCTCCTTGTAAATTTGGCCTAAAGGTTTCTTCATACATAGTAAACTGTAACCTAACTGGATGTATGAACAGACTATAAACTATATTTGTAACCAATCACCAAGTTTCAGCCAATCACAGATGGTCAACCATTCAAACGCTGTTCAAATAAGACAAATGCTGAGCTGTAACCAGTCCTACTGTTACTGTACCACACTTCTGTTCTCTATACATCACTTTCCCTTTTCTGTCCATAATCCTCTCCAACCACAAGACAGTGCCAGAGCGTGTATAAATCTATTCAGGGGGCTGCCAGCTTCACAAATTATTGTTGGCTCAGGTAAACTCTATTAAATTTAATTTGTCTAAATTTTTTTTTAACAGTAGTCTGTGTACCAGTGCCTGGCTCAGTCTTCTCTTTTCCTGTAACAGCTTCTCAGACACAGTCTGCTACACACCACATTTATTTTTCCTAGAGACTTCTCTCCTGAGCCTTTCATCTTCCTGCTCTGTGGACCAATGGAGACCAGGCCAATGGAGAGTTCCGTTTACCACCAGCCTGGGCGTTCCCTTCACCTCAGTCCTGTGTTGGAGCCGTTCCTTCCTGGCGTTCATGCTCTGTCTCTCTCCTGATGTAGTGGAGCATATTGTCCGGTAGCTTTTTTTTTTTTCTTTTTTGAGACGGAGTCTCGCTCTGTCGCCCAGGCTGGAGTGCAGTGGCCGGATCTCAGCTCACTGCAAGCTCCGCCTCCCGGGTTTACGCCATTCTCTCGCCTCAGCCTCCCGAGTAGCTGGGACTACAGGCGCCCGCCACCTCGCCCGGCTAGTTTTTGCGTTTTTTTTTTTTTTTGTATTTTTAGTAGAGACGGGGTTTCACCGTGTTAGCCAGGATGGTCTCGATCTCCTGACCTCGTGATCCGCCCGTCTCGGCCTCCCAAAGTGCTGGGATTACAGGCTTGAGCCAACGCGCCCGTAGCTTCTTAAGACACGATACTTGGAAGTAAGCTTGTTGAAATTTTTGTAGGTCTGAAATATATTTATCCTGGCTCGTCCAAATGCAGTGGTTACAACTAACTGATCACAATCAGTTACAGATTTCTGTTTCTTCACTCCTACTGCTTCACTTGACTAGCCTAAAAAAATTTTTTTTAAAACAACTTTTTTTAGTTTTTTAATAAAAAAGAAGAAAAGAGAAAATAATAAAATATATGTATCTTACCGCTACACATCTTGATAGTTTAGCTAATTGTCTATTCCTAGACTGGAAATACTATTTCTTCATAATCCTGAATGTAGTTCTCCACTATCTTCTGTCTTCCAGGGTAGTTGCTAATTACTAAACCTTTGTATGTGACCTTTTTAACTCTCTGGAAGATCTTTATATCAATTCTTTATTCCTATTGTACTGAATTTCATAAGGATGTATCTTGATACAGTTTATTTTAGGGGAACGTTTTTTGGGCTTTTATTCTAAACACTTATGTAGTTTGGTTTTCCAAAATGTTATAAAATTATTCATTTGATAATTCTGTTTTATTCATTTTTCTCTCATATATCTTTCTATAATCTCTATTAGTTTGATATTAGAATTCTCCATTTTCCTTATGTTTTTTCTCTTCTTATTCATATTTTTGTGTTTTATTTTCAGTGAGACTTCATCTACTTCATGTTCCAATTCTTCTTTTAAATTTTTAATTTTTGCTGTATTGTGAATGTATAACAGCTTTTTCTTATTCTCTTCTAATTCCTTTTTATAGCATCCTTGACTCTAGGGATATTAATTATTGTTTTAAGGTAAGTTTTCTTCTGTTTCTTGTTTGCTT
Source organism: Colobus angolensis palliatus (assembly GCF_000951035.1). Classification (NCBI taxonomy): domain Eukaryota; kingdom Metazoa; phylum Chordata; class Mammalia; order Primates; family Cercopithecidae; genus Colobus; species Colobus angolensis. The sequence continues at coordinate 597,579 of NW_012115966.1, forward strand.
TTTCTTTTGAGCTTTTCTTTTCTCTCTGCTTTTTCTGTGATATACTTTTCTAAAAAATCCAGACTCCGCTTTGCATTCATTTCTAAGAGTGATACACTGAAACCCTGTGATTGAGTGAGGCTTGATACTGCTGAAATCCAACCTATAGATGTTTTCCTTGGGAAAATACATGTGTGTGTGCATGCACATGTATTCCCTTTCCTCCTTCTCCCTGGCCATTGTGATCCCAGAGGAGAATGCACCAGTCTTTTCCGTTGAGGTTTAAGTGTAGTAGATGGCATTCGCTAGGGTAGGGAAAGGGAGCCGAGTGCCTTATCCTTCAGGATGCAGCCTTTCTCATAACCCCTCTCTTTTGAGTTGGTTACCTCATCCAAGCTCTCTGCTATACCTTGTGTCTCTGAATTCAGAAGTCCTCTGGTTCAGTTGCTTCATAGAACAAATCTCTCTTCCCTTGCCAAAGTAAGAGAAGGTCAGTTACCTGGACATACGGGGAGGAGGCCTGGAGGTCGAACTGACTGTTTTGTAGACTTTCACCCAATTCCTCTGTTTTCAACTACACCACACTTCCACCTTTGCTACAGACTGGATGTTTGTGTCTGTTCCTTCAAAATTTATTTGTTGAAATTCTAACCCCTAGTGTCGATGGTATTAACAGGTGAGGACTTTGAGATGTAACTAGGTCATGAGTGCAGAAACGTAATGAATGGGATTAGTGCCCTTATAATGGGGACCTTAGAGAGCTTTCTCATTCCCTTCATACCATGTGAGGATACAGGAGAAGTTGGCAGTCTGCAACCTGGAAGAAGGCCCTCACCAGAACCCACCCATGCTGGCACCCTGATCTCAGACTTCCAGGCTTTGGAACTATGGGAAATAAATTTCTGTTGTTTATAAGACACCCAGTTAATGGAACTTCATTCGAGCAGCCCAAACTGACTGAGACAACCTTCCACAGCACCTGGTGTCCCTAGTTTTTTGGTCTGTCTGGGGCTCTTCAGAATGAATAGAATTGCTTCTCTCTGGTATACTATCCCAAACACTTAACTTTCATCCTTTTTTTTTTTTTTGAGACGGAGTCTCGCTCTGTTGCCCGGGCTGGAGTGCAGTGGCCGGATCTCAGCTCACTGCAAGCTCCGCCTCCCGGGTTTATGCCATTCTCTTGCCTCAGCCTCCGGAGTAGCTGGGACTACAGGCGCCCGCCACCTTGCCCGGCTAGTTTTCTTTTTTTTTTTTTTTTTATTTTTAGTAGAGATGGGGTTTCACAGTGTTAGCCAGGATGGTCTCAATCTCCTGACCTCGTGATCCACTCGTCTCGGCCTCCCAAAGTGCTGGGATTACAGGCTTGAGCCACCGTGCCCGGCCATCTTTCATCTTTTTAAGCTTTCTGTGATCTGCTAAATCAATTCCCAACATCTCATATAGTTTTGTCTGTATATATTGTGGTTTTGGGTTACATATGTTTTCCTAGTTTCACTAGTGTTGGAGTGTATGTTCTGTTCTAGTTCTCCTTATTGCTTTGGGGTAATTTTTTTTTCTTTTTTTTTTTTTTTTTTTAGGGAATCTCACTCTGTCACCCAGGCTGGAGTGCAGTGGTGCAATCTCTGCTCACTGCAAGCTCCGCCTCCCGGGTTCATGTCATTCTCCTGCCTCAGCCTCCCAAGTAGCTGGAACTACAGGCACCCGCCACCACCCTCAGCTAATTTTTTGTATTTTTAGTAGAGACAGGGTTTCACCATGTTAGCCAGGATGATCTTGATCTCCTGACCTTGTGATCCGCCTGCCTTGGCCACCCAAAGTGCTGGGATTACAGGCGTGAGTCACCGCGCCTGGCCTGCTTTGAGGTGATTTTTAAAGAGATGTAGGAGAAATGTCAACTCAAACCAGAAGTTCCTCATCCCTTCTTTGCCCCTTCCACTTCTACTGCTTAATTCATATCCTTATTGACTCTCAACTATACCTTTAAAGTATCATCTAGCTGCTCGTCTTATCTCCAGTTATTTCTCCTACAATCCGTCCTTCACATATAACCAGATCTGATTGCACTCCTCCCCACCTCAAGAACTTTCAATGACCACCTACAATAAACAGAACTATGTTGTTTCCAATTTGATTTCAACCATCTTTTCCAGTCTTATTTACTTCTATACTCATAAACTTTAGTCTCCAACAAGGATCTATTGGAAAATTACCATATATCAGGGTCATGCTAGGCATTCATGGATACAACGATTAAAATACAGTCTGTGTATTTGGAAACCTGAATGGATGGATAGATGAATAAATTTAAAAACAAGTAAAGGAAGACAGCTTTTTTCTCTCCCTGGCATCTGCTCCCCATCCCCATAGATGTCTGTTAAAATTCTACCCATTCAAAGTCAACCTCAAGCAATAAGCCTCCTTTATTTCTATGCTGGAATTAATCTCTTTCATCTCTCCTACTCCACTGAGCGCTGCCTCTGTACTGATATTAGAACACTGAATCCAGGTAACGTGGAATGTGCTTATGGATATGTCTGTCTCCCTCACCTGATGGAGAACTCCTGAGTGGTAGGGACCACAAAGATCTCATAGTATGAGGAAAGTGTTTTGCATAAAGCAGAAACTAAATAAAAATGCATTGAAAATATCACTTTTTCCTGTTGACGAGAATTCAAGGAAGAAACGTTCAGTTGGTGTATAAACATTTAAACATTTATTAATCTACTCTGGGCCAGGCCTTGTGCCATACGCTCCCATTACAAAAATGAAAAAGACACAGTCATGCCCTGAAGTGCTGCCCTGTCCAACAAGGAGACATAGTGCAAACAATTATAAAAACATGTGATAGGTGCAATGCCAGAGGTGGGAGCAGGGTGGGAAGAACTTAGAACCCTGCCTGGGAAAGAAAGTAAAGTGGGGTAGGGGTCGGAGGGGCGGACCAGAAAGAAGGTGATATCCACCTAAGACATGGAGGATGAAGAGCAGTTCCCTAGAAGGAGAAGGAATAGAAAGAAAATTCTAATGGTTGTTATTTTTACTTATGGCCGTATCAAAGGAAGGAAAACCATGAATCTATTCAAGCAGATTCATTCCTTCAATATTCAAACACTTATTAAGAACCTTCCACGGGCCAGGCCCCACGCTAGGCAGATATTTTTAATACAGATTGGCTAAAAAGTATGTAAAGAAGCAGCACATGTCAATTCAACAAAGGATTTTATACAGAATAGCAATAATATAGTCCAGGTAAGTTTTCCTCATGATTTCTTAATTCAAATAAAAAGCCTGGAAAAATAATGCATGCAGATAACAAATTCATTAGGCAATTTCTCTCAAATATCAACTTTCCCAGCAAGCACTTGGCAAGAGCTTCATCGCAATCAATTCCTGGTTGAATTCTCTGATGAGGGTTGGAAATGCCATTATTCTGAGTTGTTGATTAAAGAGGGATTCACATGCTTTACACATACCAGATGTGCAGGAGGTGGAGCCCGCTGCCTCTGCTGAATAATTAGGAGCCTGATTTACATTCTCTGTCATTGGCAGGGTCTGTATACTTCTCATTGCAGCTGAGGAAGACTGTGTGTGCGTGCATGTTTAAGTGTTTAGTGCTAACCTCATGCCAGGCACCAAGCTAGACACTTTACATTATCTCCTTTAATGTTTACTGTGACCTTTTTGAGACAGATGTGTTATAGAGATGCCTGTGGAAACAGAGAGCATTTATTTTCTTCTATATATTATTATCTATTGTATCAGGGATGTTGCCAGTCAATTCTAGTATAGACACAGAGAATTGCCTTGAAACATTTTTCTGTTCAGGGAAGTTACTTGAGTAGCCTCTCAAGACAAGTAGGTGCTCTGTGCCCTGAGAAGGTTATAACAGCACCTGTTTTGTGCTAGACCATGTTTTTCCTTTTTAATTTCTCTGAATCTTTGGGGTTTATAGGTAGAAAGGGACTGCTCATATTTCAACAGGGCGAAGAAGCTCCAGGAAGCTAAGAAATGGAGATCCAATGCTTCCTTTTGAAATTCATTATTACTAGAATCTCTTTGAATGAATGTTCTCCCAACTTAAATGTCGGTTCTGCAAGAGCAGGGTTCTCTGTATCTAAAAGACTCAGACGGTGGCTTGCACATAGTAAATGCTCAATAAATATTTGTTGAGTGACTGTCATCCCCCAGTTCTTTACCCCATACACCTGCCCCTAAATTTTCCAGATTAAATTTTAACTTTCCTTTCTTACTAATTCTCCACTAATCTTCCTGAAATAATCAAAAGTTTCAGCAGCTTTTAAAGCCTCTTTACATATTCACATCCAATCAAAAATTATAAAAATATGTCCTCAAATAAAAGATAATGTCTGTCCTCCTGTTTGTTATAACCAGAGAATGCGCAACCAGATTATCTAATAATATTTATGTCAAGTTGTTTAAATAAATAAGCTAAAAAAGAGGTGGTAGTTAATAAGAGCATATTTTAAACCATTTAATATAGAATTATATACATTACTAGGCAGGTACTACTTCTGATTTTGTAATAATGTTTCTTCACTGGAATCTATGATAAATTCATTGTTTGAGATGATGTGTTTGTGAGGCTATCTAAACTTAAGCCTTTGGATGGATTTAGCTAAATTTCATTCAAAGTGTTTTAAAATAAATTTACCATCATTTTGATGTTTTTAGAAATCTTTATAAAATCAACAGATAAAAGAGTCAGATGAATTTGATTTTAGCCTGCCAATAATCTATTAATCTACTATTTGAGAGGAAACTAGGAAACTATGTCATTTCAAGTCAATTCAATAAACACACATCGAAAACCAACTCTATGCCAGGCATTAGGATATGAACAAAAGACATAAAGATGTGAAGCTTACAGTCTAGTGGGGAGAAACAAATGACCAGGGAAATGGCTATAATACAGATAAGAAGTGGAAGAAGATCCGAGGGGCTGATTTTTTTATAGGATAAAGGTAATGTCTGTACACTGTGCAAGGAAGGAAGATAGAGTATGAATTTACAGATGTTGGTAGTTTCTGTTTTGAATTGTAGAGAGGTTCATTCAATATTAATCTCCTTTATCCACTTAATCCTTTTATTACTCTTACATGTACAGTCAGATTTAGGGCAATAATATTTAGGTTTAGAATAAGCTTAAAGATGAAATGCTGACCTTCAGTCTTGTCTAGAATAGTTTTCTGAAGAATTGAGATAAACATTGAAGGGTGGACAATTAAATGACCAGTAATGCTGGCTCCTTGGTTGAGGCATATGTGAAATTTACTCTCAAATTATTCTACAAGCTATCATAAATATTTTTGAATTGCTATAATAAATGATCCTAGGTATGTTTCCATCTTTTGGTCACCTTTGAAAAGAGGCCAAGGAAGAACAATCCTCAGATCAGTTATTCCAAAAATCACTATTCTGGCAGGCAACTCCTCTACACTATTGTCAGGCAAAAGATGTCTGAAAACAATATAAAATTCAGGAAGGTGTTTGCATTTTCCCTGACATTATTCCTTTTCAAATATGTTCCAGGGGCACTACACTAAGCGTTTTACCTACATTATCCCAATTAAGCTCCCCACAATCCTATAAAGAAGTCATAAAACCACTGAATATAAAGCTCATGTGAGCAGAGACTGCAGTGTCTTTCATTACCGGCTGTCTCCCCAGAGCCTAGAACAGAGCCTGGAATTACATAGATGCTTGTAAATATTTTTGGAATGAATGAAAGGATGGCTGACTACATGTTAAAGAACTTGCTCAAGGTCACATAGCTAGTAAAGAGTAGAGTCAGGACTCCAACTCAGATCTGTCTGATTGCAAAGCTTCTGCTTCTAACCCCTATGCTCTATTATCTTTCCTGGCTTGAAACTACATTTTCCATCAATTTCAGATAGCTGATAAATCAGGATGTCCAATATTTCCAGAGGCACCAACTGGAAAACTGCCCTAGTTAGTCTTGACAAGAAACTACAGTGGGGATTAAGAGAGAAGTCCTTGTTTTAAGGAGACTCAGAGTTGGGACAATGATGGCTAATTCACCTCTAGATACCATCAGAGTTGGCATCTTTGAAGATATGTTGTGAGATTTAAATAATATTCTATATGTAATAGACTTAGCCTAATACTTAAGACTTTGTAACAATCAATAGTTGCAAGAACAAAGAAAGTGACTGTAAATTTTATAGAACATGTGATGCTGTTATTCTAAAATGTTGAAAGTAAATGACAGTAGAGCTTTAGAGTGACTTTAGATGGTAAGACTGATGTCCAGCACAGTTGCCTGACTCATAATAATCATTTGAATGACTTAATGAGACTCCTGTTTGCCTTCCTATTTTAATATAGAAAGAATACTGAGAAATATGTTTTTAAATTATATTCTGAGCACTTTACAAATCCTGACTCCTTTAACCCTCATAACAACCTCTGAGGTAGATATCATCGTTACCATCCCCACTTTACACCTTGTTTTACTTAATAGATTTGAATTCAGCCTGTCAGTAATCTGTTAATCTATTGTTTGAGAGGAAACAGAGGCATAAAGAGGCTAAGTAATTTGACAAGATCATGTAGCTGGTGAGTGCCGAGGTGGGATTAAACCCAGCATGGCTTCAGGTCTATGCTCTTAACCTGTATACTCTAGAAAAGGGTAGTGTGGTCAGTTCTAACTCCTATGGCCTGCTGGCACACTGAAGCTGGCTGCCTGTATGACCCTACAGTAAAGAGTATGTAACAAACAGACAACAAAATACAAACGTATAATACTTCAGAAATTTGTAGTTTTAGATATCATTATAGCAGAAGAAGAAAGACAAAAAAATCAGTGATCTAAGCTTACTTCCATCTTAAAAGCTGGAAAAAGAAGAGCAAAGTAATCTAAAGTAAGTAGAAGAAAATAGGTAACAAAAATTAGGACAGAAATCAATTAAATAAAAAAGGACAAACAACAGATAAAATTAGTGCAAACATTTATTATTAGAAAAGATTAATAAAATTGGTAACCCCCATCTAGACTGCTGTGAAGATTATAACATGTGATTTAAAATTTTTGATCCTCTTTCCACCAAGAAATGGAGTTTATATTTCTCCCTCTTATTTGGGCTGGCCTCGGTGACTTGTTTGTATCCAATAAAATTTGGTGACCATGGCAGTGTTTTACTTTCAATCTATGTTAGGAAAAGCCAAACAACTTCCAACTGGTTCTCTTGGGATGCTTGCTCTGGAAGAAGACAGCTGCTAAGCTGGAGAGGTCACATGTAAACACTCCATCAACAGCCCCAGCTGAGCTCCCAGCCAACAGCAGGCACCAGCTGCCAACCCTGTGAGGAGGCCATCTCGGGCATCCAGCCTAGTTGAGTCTCACATGACTGGAGCCCCAACTGACAACTGAATTCAATGACATTAAAGGCTCCAAGTGAGAACTGCTCAGTTGAGCTCTTCTCAAATTTCAGCCCCACAAAACCATGAGTAAATTAAATTTGTGGTCTTAAGCTGCTAATGCTAGGGATAATTTGTTAAGCAGCAATCGTAATCCAAACACTCATCAAGAATAAAAAGAAAATATAAACTTTTAGTATCAGAAATGAAGGAGGGGATAACACTATAGATACTACACACATCAAAAGGAAAATAAAGCCATATTATGAACAACTTCATGTCAGCATATTTGACAATTTAGATTAAATGGACAAATTCCTCAAAAGACACAAATTCCCAAAACTGATAGCCATAAATATATATGATAAAAAAGAAATTAAATTTATATTCAAAAATATTCCCACAAAAGAAACTTTAGTCCCAGATAGTTCAACAGTAAATTTAATCAAATAGTTAGGGAAGAAATAATACTAATGTTACATAAACTCAGAAAATATAGAAGCCAGGAATACTTCCAAACTCATTTTAGAAAGCCAGCACAATCTTGACATCAAAACCTGACAGAGACATTACAAGAAAACAAAACTTCAGACCATGAGTTCCTTGTGAATACAGACATGAATATCACTAACAAAGTGTTAGAAAATAATATCCACATGTCTATAACACAATCTAAGTGAGTTTATCCCAGGAATGCAAAGTTGGTTCAACATTCAAATATAAATTGACTTCTATATGTGAAAATTAATTGAATTTCTACATAGTAGTCACAAACAAGTAAAAAATAAAATTAAAACAATTATTCGTAGTAGTATCAAAAAGATTTAATATCTAGAGGTCTAATGAAAGGTACAAAAGATGCCTACACCGACAACCACAAACATTGCTAAGAGAAATTAAGGACTTAAATAAACAAAGCTATCAAACATGTCCATGAATTGCAAGACTCAATATTGTTAAGATAGCTATTCTTTCATATTAACCTATGGATTCAATTTTTTAAAAAACAGTCAAAATGCCACATGCTTTTAAAAAAATATGACAAGCTAATTCTATGTTTTTATGGAAATGTAAAGGGTTTAGAACAGCTAAACTTTAAAAAGTTGAGGGAAGTTGAAAGACTTACACTACTTGGTTTCAAGAATTTCATTAAAATACAGTTATCAAACTGTGTGGCACTGGAATAAGGATAGACAGATCAATTCAATGGAACAGGACACAGAGTCCCAAAATAGTTCCCCACACAAAGTTAACTCGCTTTTAACCAAAGCCCAAAGGTGTTTCATTCCATACAAATTTCTGTATGGAATAAAACAAACCTCAACCTCCGTTTTACACTTTACACAAAAACTAATTTGGGATGGATCACAGACCAAAATGTAAAAGCTAGAACCACAAAATTTCAAAAAGAAAGCATAGAAGAATACCTCTGCGACCTTGAGGAAGTCAAGATTTCTGTGGACACAAAAAGCACTGACTAATAAGAAAAAATGATACATTGTACTTCATAAATATTTTAAAAATCATTGTACTTCATAAATATTAAAATTGTTCTGCAAATCAAAAATCACTATGAAGAAAATGAATAGGGAACCCACAGTCTGGGGAAAAAAATTTGCAATGCATACATCTGACAAGGATGTATATCCAAAATGTGTAAACAATTCCTACAAATCAACAATAAAAGGTAACACAGTTTTTAAAAAGAGGCAATAGATTTGAACAGAAATTTCACAAAAAGAGATCTATAAATGGACAATACATACATGAAAAGGACTCAACATTATGAGTCACAAGGGAAATGTAAATTGAAATTACAATGAAACAATTTAACACCCACTAGAATGACTAAAAATCAAGAAGATCGAGAACACCAACAGTTGGGGCAAAGACATGGACCAACTAGAACTCCCTATGGGAATAAAAACCAGAACTCTTTGCCTCCAAGTGGGTGGAGAGACAGAAGGATTGATTGGAAAGAGACAAAGAGAAACTCTCTGTGGTAATGAAAATATGTAGTTTAGTTGGCATATACATGGCTGTGTGCATACAATTATCAAAACTCATCAAACTGAGCACTTAAGATCTGTGCATTTTATAATGTGTAAATTATATCTCAACTAAAGACCTGAATGCATGCACACAGACACATACACACATGAGTGTACTGTGTTTCCCACAGACAGGCTTCCAAACCAAGTCCCTACATTTGGTAGGCGAAATTCAGTTTAAGACTCCAATTAAATGAAGATGAGAGAATTCATTGTAAAACAGAACTATAGCACACTGACACCTCAAAACCTCCATGACCACCCCTGGGGCAAGGTCCTGAGTATCCTGCTACCATCGTGAATGACAGGGCAGGCCTGGGCGGGTACACCCTAGGAGATCTGAAGGCGCAGGGCCAGGAGAGCAGCCAGCACGCCTCCAGGCTCTGTTAGGCTCCTCTCTCATTGTGCTGGGTGGGTACACTGCTTTGGTCTGAGCTCACACATTGATGTTTTTTCTGTCAACTCCCTGAGTGAGTCTGCAGCTAAATAAAAGTCCTTCCTCCCTTTCTCCCACCACCTCACCATAGCACTTTTCTAGTTATTTGCATGAAAAAAATGTATTCCATTTCACTATATCCTGGTGGGCAGAATATCTTTTAAACATCCTCTGCATCTTGTCTTCCCCACTTCTCCTTTTACTCTCACAAACGTTTTTGAAATTACTCTATGCTTGTGCTTCTCAAATTTTAATATGCATATGAATCACCGGTAGATCTTATTAAAAGCCAGATTCCAATTCAGTAGATCTAGGATGGGAACTTAGATTCTGCATCTTTAAGAAGTTCCTAGCCGGGCGCGGTGGCTCACGCCTGTAATCCCAGCACTTTAGGAGGCCGAGGCGGGCGGATCACGAGGTCAAGAGACTGAGATCATCACGGCTAACATGGTGAAACCCCGTCTCTACCAAAAATACAAAAATTAGCTGGGCATGGTGGCATGCGCCTGTAATCCCAGCTACTCGGGAGGCTGAGCCAGGAGAATCGCTTGAACCCGGGAGGCAGAGGTTGCAGTGAAGATCGCACCACTGCACTCCGGCCTGGCGACAGAGGCTGGTGCACGCACTTGAACGCGGGAGGTGGAAGTTGCAGTGAGCCGAGATAGCGCCAGGCGGCGTCAATGTTGTTGGTCTGAGGATCCCACTTTAAATAAAGGTCTCCCATAATGTGCTAGCGGTGCAATAAATGCTAGCCTCTCCTCCTATGTGCCGGTTAGGATAATTCCATGTGGAGTGGGCATCAGAGTAAAACGAACAAAAAAAGAAGCAATCCTGATTCTCTCTTTCACTCTCTTTTCTCCTCTCAGGCCTTGCCCTTAGTGCCTGTCACTACATGTGACAAATGGCTCTGTTTTTCTGAGCTACACACACCCACCCCCAGTGACATCTGCCTTCTTCCGAAGATATCAGAGGAGAGAAGGCAGGATTACTCATGACAGTCACGATTTGCTCTGTCCCACAGTGCAGATGGAAAAACTGAGGCATGAAGAGGCCGCTTCATAAACTATTTTGAACTGTAAATGAGTACAGCATGAAGCATCATCATTGACCACCAGGACAGTATGACATTAGAATTTAGGTATTTTGGCCAGGGTATTTTTTAGTGGCTTATGCATTGGAATTAGGATGAAGCTGGAAACCATCATTCTGAGCAAACTATCGCAAGGACAGAAAACCAAACACCGCATGTTCTCACTCATAGGTGGGAATTGAACAATGAGAACACATGGACACAGGGTGGGAAACATAACACACGGGGGCATGTCATGGGGTGGGGAGAAGGTGGGGGATAGCATTAGGAGAAATACCTAATGTAAATGATGAGTTAATGGGTGCAGCACACCAACATGGCACATGTATACATATGTAACAAACCTGCATGTTGTGTACATGTACCCTAGAACTTAAAGTATAATAAAAAAATTAAATTAAAAAAAAAGAACTGAAAAAAAAAAGAAGAAGAAAAGAAAATCTCCTTCCATACTGTTCTTAGATTAAATGTTAGATCAATATAGCATTCCAGGAGGGCTCTGTGTAGCAAAGTAAGTCATTTCTTTTCACCTCACCTCTTTCAGGTCACCTTTTCTCACTGATACTGTTTTCATTCAACAGCCATTTATTGAGCACCTACTAGTTGGCTTTATGTATTCATTGAGAATACCAAGAAGAATAAGCTCATTTCTTATGCTGAAGAGGAGACAAACATGCAAATCAAGAAATGGTGAGCTGAAGGAAGAGAATATTTATCAGGCAACTACTTGAGAATATTTATCAGGCCTACAACATACCAGAGATTATGCAGTCTTTTTCAAGTGGCCTTAGTAGCAGTGGGCACAGAATGCTTAGTTCTGCCAGGGAAAATGAAATGACTCTAGAGCAGTTTCATTTGAGCTCAGCCTTGAGAAATGAGGGGGAATTCACAGGGGAAGAAAGCAGAGAGGGCATTCTGGACCGCAGAAGGACAGCAAGAGCAATGGTATGAGATGACACGGCATGCTGTCCCCAGCGTATGAGCCATGTGGGGATTCAGAGCTAGCCCTTCCTCTGTGGTCCTTACAGTCTTTGCAGTGTCTTCATGTGCATTATCTTACTTGATCTGAGAAGCCTGCATCTTTCTCCAAAGCCAGAGCACTAATTACCTGTCAGCTAGAATGAGGGAGGCTTAGGACACACCTAGGAAGGGCTAAAGAGAATGTTAATCAAAGCCATTCTGAGAAAGTGATTAAAATTTCCAATGTGTTCTACAAGTCTTCTGCTTCTCCATAACTTTCAATGCAATTATTATCTCATTCTTTGGGAGCAGGCAGCTCTCCAGAGAGGCCTCCTCAGCAGCCCTGACATTTCTGAATCAGAGCCTGCACTCTCAGCTGTCTGAGATGGCCCGACAGCCCCCTCTGCATCTCCAGCAGAGACCTAGCTGCCTTGCCTGAGGTGGCCTTTGTTTTGAACCTGAGTCTCCAGGACTCCTCCGCTGGAGTTCTCAAATACCTTTGCTGTGGTACACACCCACGCTCAATTGGATGTCCCTGGGCCCCTCTAATGCCTGAGGAAAGCAGAATTTTCAAGAACAAATGGAAAAAAAAAAAAAAAAGAATAAAGATAAATACAGCACCTCCAATACAATGATTCTCAAACTTTCCTGTGCATTTCATGCTCTCGAAGGGCTCATTAAAAATGCATGTGGCCTGTTCTCATCTGGAGAATCAGATTCAGAGACTCTAAAGCCAACTCTGAAAATTTCCTTAAAAAAAAAATCTAGATGATTGGGATATAGACCAAAGTTTGAGAATATCAACATTTGGGTTTGGAAATCTCTATAACCAGAGGATATTGACTTCCTCTATCCACTCCGTGGGTTTCCCCATTCACAGGTCTGGGTTCAGTAGCTGATAATTTCTGATATGACACAGAAGGTGAAGTTGGAGGTCACAGATTAAACTTCGTAAAGTTTCCCAGTCCACACCACCCTACCCAGATGGAAGACAGAATAATCTTTGCTATTATTTCTCCAACCCCACTTGCATGTCATAACCTTCTTTTCTTGCCCCATCTTTCTGAAGACACTTTACAAAATTACCCAGGAGACACTGAGGGCTTCTGCTCCATCCCTTGCCAATTCTGAGAACAGTGCAGCCACAAGGAGGATTGTTCTGAGGCTTCACACAAGGCACAAAGTCCCCAAGCACTGTCCTCTGGCCATCTACAGCCTCTCTGACTCTGCACTGCCTCTGACCCTGCACTGCCTACTTGAGCAAAGCAATGTTTGAAAACCATTTCCAGCCTGGCTAATGATGCAGTGCTTTGAAAAGTGCCACCAGGATGAAAAAACAGCTCACAAATGGGGACTCCTCGTTATTTTACCAGCACAGCTGGCAAAAACCTCCTGCCAAGCAAGATCAAACTTCTCAGGAATGTTTTGAAAAGCTGGTGGAAACAAGGGCCTCTGTCACACTTCTGTCACACCTCACCCAAGCATGTGGGGAAAGCTTACTTGGAACGGATGTTAGTCAGTCTCAGAAACACACAAAATTGATGTCTCCAGCAGCATTGCCATTTCCACTGCAGACTTAAAGCTACATCTTTCTGGATTCTAATGCAGAAAGGGAACAGTTAGAGAAACCATTCAGGCTTTTTCTAAAATGAGAGCAGGTTAAAGGTGCTGTTTAAAAAGGTGCCGCTCAAAGTTTCCCTCCTGCCCTTCCATACCAGGAGCCTGAGCTTAATTACCTGCATAATTTTCCTGGCTCCTGTGCTGTGGTCCAGGTGCCCTCTCTGTCCACTGGAAGCTGAGCCGTCTGTCAGACACCTCCCTCTGGCCTCCCCAGGGTCCCCTCTCACCTACACATCTCGATTAGCAGATGACAGTTCTGCTGTAATGTTTATTTTACCTCTGACAGATTTTCAGCTAAGTAGGTGTAGGGGTGGGGGTTCCCTGCCCAGAGCCAGTTCTAGGATTCCTTTGACTCCTCCTTCCAGTCTGCTAGGAAAAGAAACCTGGAGGCCTTTAGGAGGGAGGAGAGATCACATTTTCTTTGCTATTGAGTAGTGAAAGTTGGGTCCTCCTTGCCAGCCACAAAGCAGAGATTGTTTGTTTATTTCTCCAAGTAGCACTGTTCTGTCTCTCTGAGCATCAGACAAAACCAGAAAAGGGAATTCGTTCTGTGGAGCAGATCAAAGGCAGGGGGATAAACTTGTCCTTTGAAAAAATAAAAGAAATTCAATGAAGTGATCATCTGAAATCTTCTAGTTTTTCTTCCCCTCTGCCACCTTTCACCCCCAGTCTGAGTTTTGCTGGGGTTTAGGTAAGACCCCATGAGAGAAATGAGATATGGCAGATAGAGATGAGAGCAGCAATGGGAACTTGGGGTGGAAAAGTGTGCATTCATCTATAGATCACTCAGCCAAATAAGCCACTTAGAGGGTCCGTGAAGAAGCATCCTCCACTCTTCCCTCTCTCTTATCCTCCACATCTAAGCCATGACCAATCTTACAGAGTCTGACTGCTAAATATCTGTTAAACTCGCCCTCTTCCCTCCATTTCCACGGCTACTGCTGTAATTCAGCACCATCATTTCCTGCCCAAATGATTGTCACAGCTTTCTAATTAGGCTATTTGCCCCTTCCAATCTACACCCCACATAGCACCCAGAGAAACCTTCCATAGGTGCAAATCTTATGCCATTTTCTGGATAAAACCCTTCAAGAACTTATTTCCTCTCTCTTCTCCAGGCCCTAGTTTTATGCTGAAAGCCCAAAGTCCTGCACAATTTGGTCCCCGCTTATTTGTCCAGCCTTAACTCTTACAGCTTCCTGCTTCAAACACTAGGCCCTAGCAAACCAAGCTTTTCTTTTGCAAAATAGACCAAATGCTTTTTCACTTTTGTGCCATCATGCATACTGTTTTCTTTGCTTGAAACAATCTTTTTGATACTCCCAACCTCCCTTAATGAGCTATTTCCTACCTGAACTTTAGGTCTCAACTAAAATGTCACTTCCTCTAGAAAGACTTTACTAGCCCTCAAGGCAGTTGAACTAGAAGTTTCCTCTGTGCTCCCATAGCAACTTATGGATTCACACTGCCCGTCTGTAAGAGCCAAGAGAGCAAGAGCCACAGCTATGAGGGCTACCATTGCATTCCTGGCCCTGGAGAAGAAAATGAAATAGGCTCAATAAACATTTTTTAAACAAATAAATGGTATCTCTAATTTTTTCCTACTTAGTGTTCAAGAGACTATAACTATAGTTTACTTCTGCCTCAAAATCATAAAATTTTTCTTTTTACTTCCCAAGATTCAGGATAGACTAGCATCTTTCCATCTTTCTTCTTCTTTTCCTCAAAGCCTGCCTGTCAAGGGGATTGCCCTCATTATATTTCAGTGGAAATTTTGGTAAGGCCCTCCCTAAAACCAATTAACCCCTGGGAATGGAACGGAACCAAGCCAAATCAAACCCCCGAAAACAAAAAAAAGAAACCCAAAAACCATAGAATCCTTGCCTGCACCACTTATTTGGCAATCAATCAAGTGCTGCCTTGCGATAGCTCTTGTACTTTTGTCTTAAACTATTATTATGACTAAGCACTTCACAGCTTTGTAGCATGTCTCCCAACAACACCATAAGTCCCTCTAGGGTTTCATCATTTTGGGGTCCCTTTATAGCTTTCCCACAGGAAAGCAAATAACTAAGAAGGTAAAAAAAAGTCATTAAAAATTGAATGCATAAATGTGTTTTAGGCATTCCATACAGATTAGATCTGTTTAATTTTTGGCCAGTGTTGAAAGAGTCCATAGCAATTTTCCTGAATTTAAGAATGACCAAAGCAAATAAATAAAATTTTAAAAGAAATTATTTAAGGCAAGGACAAGAGTTATCTGGAGTATCAATAAATTTAAGGCAAGGGGAAAGACTTATCTGGAGTAAATTAAGATCACCAAATAGAATAAAGGCATATACAGATAATTTGGCTGTTTCTGTTCATACCCATGGAAAGAAGAGCACTTATATAACTGGGAGGAAATGATTTATATCAAGACACTGCCCTGAAAGTGTCTCAAAAACCCAAAGATTCCACGAGCACTGCTAAGTGGAGCAGCTAAGATTCTGAGGCCTTTGTCTTAATTTTACATTGACCTCTATAGAGCAATGAAATGAGCTCTGGGTCAGAGATCAAGAGACCTTGATTTTCTTTTCAAGACCAATTATAACTTACATGTTTTTCTTGGCCAAGATACTAATGTCTCTGAACCTTAGTTTTTCTCATATAGTTGAGATTCTACTTCTTAATTCACCTACCTCATATGCATGTTGTGGTAATCAAATTGAGTTGTATATGATGACACTTCAGAAGAGTTTAAAGAAAAACACACATGTGAAATATTAACATTATTATCTCAGGCCGTTTGGCTAATTTTCTTGAGCATTGGCTTTTCACCTCACCAGCCATCGAAATCTGATGATAGGGCAGTGATTCGTTGAGCATTTAATAAAACTTTGATGTTACTTACCATTGTAAAATCATGTCATTTCTTGCTGAGAAAAGACAGTATAGAGAAAAATGAAATTCTACCCAGTCAATGTTTTTTTGTTTCTCCAGATCATTTCAAAAGATAATCAAGTGTTAACTTCTTTTTTTTTTTTTTTTTTTTTGAGACGGAATCTGGCTCTGTCCCCCAGGCTGGACTGCGGTGGCCGGATCTCGGCTCACTGCAAGCTCCGCCTCCTGGGTTTACACCGTTCTCCTGCCTCAGCCTCCTGAGTAGCTGGGACTACAGGCGCCCACCACCTCGCCCAGCTAGTTTTTTTGTATTTTTTAGTACAGACGGAGTTTCACCATGTTAGCCAGGATGGTCTCGATCTCCTGATCTAGTGATCCGCCTGTCTCGGCCTCCCAAAGTGCTGGGATTACAGGCTTGAGCCACCACGCCCGGCTAACTTCTTATTTTTATTTACAAAAAAAGTATTAAGTATCCATCATGTGCCAATATTGTACTAGGTATTGAGATAAGATGAATAAATGTATTATGTGTTAGGAAAGATCCATAAACATGTCAACCTGATTCCTTAAAATGTAAATCAGGGTCAAAACAGCAAGGCAGCTGCAAGATGCAAGAAAGAAAGAACAGAGCATAGCTTTGAAGTCAGGCCTGATATTTGCAGTCCCAATACTATGTGATAAGAACCATTCTTCAGATATGTATATGCAGTGTCAGCAGCATAAAGGAGGATGCAGAGCTGAGTTTCAGCTGTCTTCCCATGCTAATCTCAGACATCCACGTCAACCAGGCATACATCTGAGACATTTTAGTATTGAACACCACCACCCCCTCCCCCATAAAAGTGGGGTGGAGGGCTATATCCCACCACTCCCCCAACCACGACAACATCTCGGGAAAACAGGCGCTTCAAGGGCAAGTGCCAAAGCGATGAGCTTTGTTTCAGCACCAAGGACAGAGACACGCAGCAATGGCTTCTCTGGTTTTAGAAGTTGACCATGGCTTGGGGACTGAATTTAAGGTTGCATCGGTGAGTTTAACCTAAAGTTTATTTTACTGGTGTTTGTTCCTCACTATGATGAATAGTCATGTACCTTAAGCAGTGTGTCTCACGCTGACATTGTGCAGTCCTACTGACCTGGATCCTGAGATGCAGGAACCATGGGCTTAGTGGCCATTGCCCATGTTGGGACTGACATTCTTGTTCATGTACAGCCCAGTTGCCTGGCTGTATGCTTATTGTTTAAAACCCGTCTCTCTGCATCAAAAATTGCCTCTCCGTGTCATGGTTTATTACTTTCTCTTCCACTTTACAAATCACACTTACGGGAGTTAATCCAGATGAATCCTATCAATACTGTAGAACTCAATTCATCCCTGAGGCCAGGGGATAGATTAGATACTTGGATTATGGTTTACACTGGCCTGACTAGGCAAGGATTAATTAAATCAGCAGAGAAAGATGAAAGAGGACAATTCTCAAGCAATTCTCCTGCCTCAGGCTCCCGAGTAGCTGGGACTACAGGCATGCACCACCACTTCTGGCTAATTTTTAAAATTATTTTTATTTTTGGCAGAGATGGGGTTTCACCACATTGGCCAGGCTGGTATCGACCACATATAATTTTGATCTTATTTGAATCAGATGTGGCCCTACCTTCAAGGAACTCACAGTCTAATAAGATAGAGTCATAATTACATAAGTATAAAACAAGATGGTTGTAAAATACAGAGCTAAGCAGAGACTGTATGGAGTACAGTGTACACCCAGAATGGAGGCACCAGACAAAGGAGAATTTAAATTAAGTGGGAAAAAACACTGACTTTGAAATCAGGCAAAATTCCTACCTACGTGACTTAGAAAAAGTAAATTAATTTCTGATTTCCATTATATTTAAGATGGTCATTTACCATCATCTTGATGGTCAAACCATTTCCTAATCCCTGTGTTCCCAAAGAATCAGATAACTTCATTCTCTTCAAACCAATAAAACTGACAAGTTTTTTCTGGATCCCAGCTTATATCTGCCCTGGGTCACTGGGATTTAACCAGATGAAGAAGAGTCTCTAACTTAGCTTCTTCACCGTGACTCATAACTGCTGTTCTGATTATTGACTCTGCTTCCTGGTATGGTCCAGGAGTCAGGAAACTTGTATTCTGCTTCTGTCCCTACCAATGCTTGCTGTGCATCCTGGACAATGCAGTCTCCACTCCACTTTCCTGCCTATTCCCCATTACTCCGTAGGTGCTCTGGGAACCATACAAACCAGATCAGCTATTCTTTGTTCATGCTCCATGCTCTCTCACCTTCATGTCCTGCTCATGTGGTTCTTCCCAACTGTGGAAAACTTCCCCATCCCAAGCTCCACATGTGGGAATCCAAACCATTCTTCAAAACTCATTGAAAACAGCCTTAAATTTTCCTCACTCCTCTCCTTTGATACTTACTGTTTGCTCCTCTCTGCTCCATAACACAGTGATTCTTACTCCTGGCTGCCCATCAGAATTTCATGAGGAAATTATAAAAACACCAATGCCTGGATCTAATCTCATACTAGTTAAATCTGCACCTCTGGTGGTGGGATCAGTATTTCACTGAAGCTTTCCAAGGTGATTCTAATGGACAGCCAGGGCTGAAGACTTTGCTGCACTTCTTACTATTGCTGCATTTCTCCTATAGTGTTTGACAGCAAATCATATGCTCCTTCATGACAGAGACCTCTCACTCATTTCCTGATTCTAGAACAGTGCCTTGCCCAGAGTGAGTGCTCAATAAGTAACTGTTGAGTTGAATTATACTGGGGTGAGTTAATCGCCACTGGAATAAAAACATTTCAGCACTGGGCCCAAATCAGCAACTAATCAGCAAGACAGATACGGACAACCCACTTCTTTTATCCTCATGGCAAGGAGGAGAACAGTTGGCTCTCTCCCCACAACCACCTTTCTGTCTTCCTCTCAGCTCATCTATACCCGTTGCTTCTCTCCAAAAGGAGGGAAAGCTGTTATCCTAATGCATCAAGTAGAATGCATTTCCCCATGGGCAGAGACACTGTGTGTTTAAAGGCAAAACCCTGTGTTCTGCTCCCCTTTTGCTTGCCTTTCCTTCATGCACCTGCCTAAGGTTGCAGCCAGATCTGACACCTTAGGCAGGTCAGATGTTCTCTCTCTTTCTCTCTCTCTCTGCACCTTCTGACATTTCTTTCTTTAAAGAGCTGGCCAGAGGGTAGAGCTATCCTAAGGTTTAGATTCACAGTTTAAGAAGGTATTGGAGGCTCATTTGAGGCAAAAGTCACATTCTCAAGTTCAGATTTACAAGAAAGACCCAAACTGACTCTAACCATCTTGTGACACTTTGAGTCCTACATGGCTACTATTTCTTGGGTGTTTCTCCCTGCACACTGTCAGAAGGAAAGATGATTGGAAAAACTCACTTATTCCTGAGTCCCAGCCCACAATGTCATTGAAACTCCATCCTCACTTCTAATAGGCATATCTTCTCTTTGCAAAATGAGTGTGTTTACCTAGATTGCCAGGGCATCATTCAACACTAGGATTCAAGAATTATAACTGTATAAGAGAAGAATAAGCCTTGGGATCAACTGGGAGGGGGGGAAAGAGATGATTCTCTTTGCTTCTTCCAAGAAACTCCTCACCCTCATCTTGTTCCTACACCATTACCACACACAGCACAGAACTCCAGCACCTTCCCTGCTAGTGGGAGGTGTGAAAGGAGCTTGAACTTCAGCAGAGCTATTTTGGTGCTGCCCAGAAGGCACGTGAATTTGAAAACAAGGTAGGTGAGGTAGAAACTCAACCCATATGCTGCCTCTGTCCTGAAACCTGAGCAGAATCAAGCAGAACTTTTTCTCCCACCAATTGCATCACCTATCAGAGAGTTTTGACATCAATTATTATTACCTCCTTTCTCTTATTTTAAGCCATAGCTATCCTCTAAAGAGAAATGCATTATTGTAGCAATATACCAATTAAAGGCTAAAGAAGCCTCAATTGTCCTCAAGAGGAAAAATGCCTAATATGTTTGCTTTTGTTCTGGTTTTATCTTTTCATCATGCATATGCTTACTTTTCTATATATTTTGTCACTTTATCATGATCAGGTTTGCACGTTATTGCAAATTGTCTTATCCTCCAGAAAACGTTTCCCAGTTCCACGATGGCAGGGGTTTGTTGATCCTTTTTTTCTTTTCACATACCATATATACGTATTTTTTCTGTTTGCCACAACACTCAGCACAAGAATGCTTACATATTACTATGATGTGTTAATCTCTTAGGACTATCATAAGAAAGTACCACAAACTGAGTGCCTTAGAACAACATAAATCTGGCCGGGCGTGGTGGCTCAAGCCTGTAATCCCAGCACTTTGGGAGGCCGAAATGGGCAGATCATGAGGTCAGGAGATCGAGACCATCCTGGCTAACACGTTGAAACCCCGTCTCTACTAAAAAAAAATACAAAAAACTAGCCAGGTGAGGTGGTGGGCGCCTGTAGTCCCAGCTACTTGGGAGACTGAGGCAGGAGAATGGCATAAACCCGGGAAGCGGAGCTTGCAGTGAGCTGAGATCCGGCCACTGCACTCTAGCCTGGGCGACAGAGCCAAACTCCGTCTCAAAAAAATAAAAAAGAAAAAAAAGAACAACATAAATCTATTGTCTCATAGTTCTGGAGGCTAGAAGTCTGAAATCAATGTGTTGACAGAGCCATGCTCTCTTTGAAGGTGCTAGGGAAAGATCCGTATCAGCCTTCTCTCTTAGCTTCTGGAAGCCTCAGGCATTCCTTGGCTTGTAAATACATCACTCTGGTTCTCCTCAGTCTACACACGGTGTGCTCCCTTTGTCTTCACATCCCCTTGCTTCTGTGCATGTCTCTCTCTGTCCGAATTTCTCATTTTCATAAAATACCACTCATGGTGGACTAGGATCCACCACCATAACCTCATTTTAACTTGATTGCCTCTGTTAAGATCCCATTAACAAATAAGATCACAATCTGAGGAAGGTACTGGATATCTTTTGTGGAGGAACACAATTCAACCTATAACAAATGTCCATTCCCCACTTCCTTGTATTAGTATAGAAATGACCAAAATACCTTTAGTAATTGACTGAAGAATGATTTCAAAGTTCTTTCCTTCTATGCATTTGTGTCATTGTTAGTAAACATGAATTTGCTTCTTTCTCTTGTAACCAACCATAGTGTTCCTGAATATCAAAATCTCAGGGTTCCTCAGAGACCGTCTGTCCCAGCCACCTATCCCTGGCTGGTTTATCTCCCTCACAACATCCAAGGCCTGTAGCCAGGCTCTGCTCGTATACTCCCATACCAGGAAACTTGTCGAGGCCTATTCTTTCTATGATCAGTTCTGCCCATGAAAAGGTTCTCCAAATACTGAATCAAATTCTCCCAAATTTTCCCCCAAAGACTCAGGTGGAACTAATCTTGGGTTACACAGAAGGCCTTCAGGTATTTCAAGGGCAGGAGGGTGACCACGTGTCCTATATGTTCTCTACCCAGTTTCCTCTGCTCAGTCCAGCACATGAGACCTGAAACATGACCTGTGCATCACGGAGTGGAACTGAAACCACATTTACAAAATTATAACTGAGGAAATTACGACAGTGAAAGAGATCAGACCTAACAGACTATCTTCTAACAATTATGTCATCCCTGTTCATTCCTGGGTATAGGCCGAACTAACTTTGGGGATGGATTCAGTTCACAGCTTGACTCACAAACAAAATTGATAAGAGCCCTTTCCTGAAAAGGCCGCCTTCTTGCCTCAGGACCAGTCTGCCTTTGCAGGACTAGCAAATTAGCTACAAGATTAGAAATCACAGTTTACAGGTTGTGCAGCCTCTGGCTCCAACAGTCTGAACCTCCCCAAATTGCTCTTGGGAGTAACACCACTATTGTAAAACCTAAGATCAGTGTTGAGATATTTTGCAGACCCTGCACTCGATGGATCAGCTGACACCACCCAGACTGGTAATCTGCTCAACCAGTTCCACCAACCCACCCAGGAACAGAAGACACCAAGAAAACCTCACTTCAACCCCCCATGATTCCATCTCCAACCTGACCAATCAGCACTCCCCAATTCCCAAGCCCCTGCCCACCAAATTACCTTTAAAAACTCTGATCCCTGAATGCTCAGGGAGACTGATTTGAGTAATAATAAAATTCACATCTCCCACACAGCCAGTTCTGCATGAATTACTCTTTCTTCATTGCAATTCCCGTCTTGATAAATTGGTTCTGTCTAGGCAGCGAGCAAGGTGAACCCATTTGGCGGTTACAGAACAGCCACATCATATCAACAAGTTTCTGTGAACACGGTCTGAGATTATGTTAACTCTCACTTGTCTAGTCTGACTTTTCTTCTGCACAGTTATCTTCTCTTCCTGTTTGAGTACACTTGATCAATTATGTATCATGATTAATTCATGTGCTCAATTTATTGACCTCAATAAGAACTTTTTTAGGTGCTTTTATTATCTTAATATTCATAGACAGTCTGGGAGGTAGAGTCATTTTTGGTCCTACTTTACTGATCAGAAAACTGAGGTTTAGGGAGACTGTTTGGTCACAGACCTGTGGGCAGCAGAGCCCAGCTTCGAGCCTATGTCTTTGATTCCAAGCCAGGTGCACTTTTCATTGCATTGTGCCACTACATCAAAATTATTTTTTATAAACCCCCAGTTTGTTATGTCAATGAATTGAGCACAGTACAAAGCAAGCAGCCAGCCCTATCACACCTTTAGCTATGTCTGCAATGCGTAAGTGAGAAATGCAGTCAAGATTCAGGCCAAAGTGATATTTACCTTTCAACTATATCTTGTCCATTGACCAGATTCAATGAATAGTGTTCACATCTGGAAACAAGATGCTAGGCCACTTTTCAGTGATATGAGCATTTAGGGCTCATCCATTCTTTCTGTGTTTGTGTTTCGTTTGTACACTTAATTCCATGAGTTGGTAGGATGTGTGACTCTTAAGCCCTCTGGATACAGATACAAGACATAAATGATATATTATGGACTGTTTTAAATATGGTGGGCACTATATTCAATCCTTTTCAATTAAAAACTTATTTAATCCAGCCCGGCGCAGTGGCTCACACCTGTAATCCCAGCACTTTGGGAGGCCAAGGTGGGTAGATCACGTGAGGTCGGGAGTTTGAGACCAGCCTGACCCACATGGAGAAACCCCATCTCTAATAAAAATGCAAAATTCGCCAGGCTTGGTGGCACATGTCTGTAACCCAGCTACTTGGGAAGGCTGAGGCAGGAGAATCGCTTGAACCTGGGAGGTGGAGGTTGCTGTGAGCTGAGATCGCACCATTGCACTCCAGCCTGGGCAACAAGAGCGAAACTCTATCTAAAAAAAAAAAAACTTATTTAATCCTCGCAACAACCCTATGAAGTAGGTACTGTAATTATTCTTATTGAAACTATGAGGCAACTGGGACTTAATGGGGCTAAACAAATGTCCTAAACTGATTTAAATTATGGCACACTAGTATCCCTTACGCCAGTTAAAAAGAAAAAAATATCTTCATGTACTGACACAGAAAGATATATAGGATATAGTATTAGGAAAAAACAAGTTCAGTAATAATAGTAATAGCAATAATAGACAGCATATGACCACTTGAGAAAAATGTTTTTTATTTTACAATATTCATTATTTAAAATACTGGAAGAATACATATATGAAGTCACCAACCGTGGCTATCCTGGGATGAGAATAGAAATTTTAGGTAGAGAACTTTTTAACTTTTATGCTAAATATTTTTATAATTTGTACATATTTTCATTCTAATGTGTGTTACATTTTTACTCAAAAAAGGAGTTTTACATTTTTTTAAATTTACCTAAAAAGTTTTAATTGACACATTGTAGTTGTGCATATTTATGGAGTATAATTTGATGTTTTTATATTATACATATATATGTGGTATGATGATCAAATTAGGGTATTTAGCATGATAAATCACATATTTATCATTTCTTTCTGGTGAGGATATTCAAAAGCCCGTCTTCTATTTGTAATATATCATGTCTCACTGTTAATCATCGTCACCCTACTGTGCACTAGAACCTCAGAACTTAACTTATTACTCCTATTTAATTGTGACTTTGTACCTGTTGATCAATCTTTCCCTATGTACCCCTCTTTTATCCCCTCCTCAGTCTCTGGTAACCACTGTTCCACTCTCAGTCAGAGAAAATAAATGGTCTACATAAGTTGCCCATGCAGCTAAGTAAGTGGCACAGTGAAACTTAGGGAAACTTAGGTTTGACTGTCTTTAAAATCTGAACTCTTAATCATAATGCTGAATTGATAAATGACATTAAATAACAGCACTAATGCCCCATTTTTCTGAGTTGAGTGAACTTCCTCCTGGAAAAGAACAAGAAGTCATGGATTAATTCCTCTCCATGATGATCTATTTAGGACAAGCAGGCCTGGGACAGGGCTATGTGGAAGTCTTCTGGAAGTATGTGCAGGTGTCTGGGTTTAGGGGACGGTCATAATCAGGGTTCTAGATCCCCACACAGACTGTAATCTTTCATTCTTCCTGTTTCTCACAATATTGGGAAAGATCCAAGAAAAAAAATTAATGAAAGCAGGTTAGGTTCCTTTGGGTCATTTAACATAAATCAGCCTCAAGGAAGAACTTTCCTGGACTGAAGAAAAAATATAAATGCCACTGAAAAATTTATAGGTCAAAATTTCCATCTTCGTTGAGTCTCCCCCAGGCCTTTTGTGATAAAAATAAGTGCAACTAGGTCCCTCTAACCTAGAGGGTCCCATGCTTCTGTGGATGCCTGTAGTACCCTCTGCAGGGAAATGGCTCTTCTGGGGTCCTCTCCACAAAAGTCTAATAGTCTTCAGCTGGCTGAACCTTCCCATGCCTCACTATTCAAAGTGAGGACCATGAGCCAGCAATGTCCACATCATCTAGAATGAGTTCAGAGCCAAATCCAGCCTGCCATAGCCACTGCCCATTTTTGTCAGTAAAGTTTCATTGGAACACAGCCACACCCATTGGTTTATGAATTGTTGAGGACTGCTTTTGCCCTAGCGTAACAGAGTTCAGTAGTTGCAACAGGGACCATATGAACTACAAAGCTGAAAATATTTGCTATTTGGCTCTTTACAGAAAATTTTCTTTTTGCCAACTTCCGGCTAGGAGCTCATTAAAAGTGCAGAGTCTCAGTTCCCACTCAGATCCCTAAGGAATTCCTACACACATGGAAGTTTGAAAAGCAATAGCACGGCCAGGCATGGTGGCTCACGCCTGTAATCCCAGCACTTTGGGAAGCCGAGGCAGGTGGATCATGAGGTCAGAAGATCGAGACCATCCTGGCTAACACGGCCAAACCCCATCTCTATTAAAAATTTAAAAAATTAGCCGGGCATGGTGGTGGGTGCCCGTAGTCCCAGCTACTCAGGAGGCTGAGGCAGGAGAATGGCGTGAACCTGGGAGGCAGAACTTGCAGTGAGTAGAGATCACACCACTGCACTCCAGCCCGGGTGATAGAGCGAGACTCCATCTCCATCTCAAAAAAAAAAAAAGAAAAGGAAAAGAAAAGCAATAGCACTGACCTAGCAGTCATTAGGCCATTGCTCTGTTTCCATGTCATCCTTAGGTGGTGACAGGCCTGAAAATGATGTTCTGAGAGTTTAGAGGTCTAACAGTACCCTGAAGGTCTAACAGCACCCTGAAGCCAGAAGAGAAGGAAACGTATGTATCAATAAAAATTGGGTGGTGGGAATGGACCAAAGGCTCCAAAGGCTGCAGAACTGAGCTGACCTTTAAGAATGACTAAGATCCTCAAAAA
This sequence comes from Colobus angolensis palliatus, assembly GCF_000951035.1. Taxonomy (NCBI): domain Eukaryota; kingdom Metazoa; phylum Chordata; class Mammalia; order Primates; family Cercopithecidae; genus Colobus; species Colobus angolensis. The sequence goes on from NW_012115966.1 coordinate 623,864, forward strand.
CCAGAAAGACTTGGACAATGAAGAACCTGTCCCAATTCCCCCACCACCCCACCCCCACCCTCATCCCTTAACTGACCTCACAGCTTCTGCTTTTTCCCAATCTGGTTACAATTGTGCTCTGGGAAGAAAACTTGCCTTAGAAAGGGGCTTTATGTCACCCTTCAGAGGCTGCTAGGTGCCCTCTGGGCAGGATGAGACGGGCCCAACCCTAAGAGAACACAAACAAGCTTCCAACAGCATGCTTAGAGATAAAGAATTTGGGTTTGGAGTCAGTTCCCTGCAGGACTCAGCATCAAGAGGTAGAAACATGCTTGGGGTCAAAGAGGCCCATTGCATTCTCTCTTCCACTTGGCTCCTTTCTGCCCACTGGCACCTGGCCCTGTGGGGAAACTGCAGAGCAGAGGTAAAGACAAGGCCTCACCTGCAGGAGATGGGAGGGAGGCTCTGCTGGGGGCTGTGTCCCAGGATCCCCTGGCCAAGCTTCTCTAAGCAGCGCCCACTTGGACAGCCATGCTGTCAGGGACCCCTCATGGGTGAACTTTCTTTGTCCTGCTCAGGGAACTCTTAGAAGCCTCTATCAAAGGCAGGTTTTCTTCCTCCAAAATAATCATATCATACTGAAAAAATTAGGACTTGTGTGGTCAGTTAAAAGGTAATTTCCTAAGATCTTCAGACTCTGCCTGTGACCCATATTCCCATTCCTGGACACAGCCCCAGCTAACCAGACCCCATGAGCACATCCCCAACCCTCTCACTATTTGCCTCTGCACTTCTCAGATATCCACTTCTGGCTTAGCTTTGCCTTTCAGTTCAGATGTGCCCCAATGCCTGCCTGGGCATGAAGTGCTGTTTCTGACAATGATGTTGCCTCCTGCCCTGGCAATGCACCCTCACTGGGCCTAGGGTAATTCCCCTGCTGGCTCGGCAGGCCCCAAAGAACCCCTCACTTCACCATCTGGCACTAGTTTCCCAACATTCCCACCACCCCTAGAAGACAGAGAAACCTGGTTGGAGGTATTTTCAGGCAGTTGTCAATAAGGCACAACCTCTATCTCCATTTCTCATTCTGAAGCAGGTCTTCAAAACCAGACTATCTTGTTCTGTATCCTCTCTTCTCCCCTTTGGAATTTCCCAGTGCTGGCCCAGCCAGGGGGAATGTAAGAAACAGCACGAGTCTCTTCCCAGGAACCTGAATGCCCTTTAAAGGCATCAGAGAGACATATGCAGAACTCCAGGGAGGGTTTATCATGAAGTGGCAAAATTATCCTGCTCTTTCAGATATTAGAGAAATGAATGGCCTCTTAGCCAGGACCTCCTCATGACTCCACATCTCTGGCATCTGCTAGTCATTTTGTGGGTTGGGAGCAGGGCACTTCCTTTAATTTGACCATTTCTGCTCTTCTCTGGCCTCTGACCAATTATCCTAACTCTAGAAAATTGCACTCCTGGTCAGCTTTTATGTGTGCTCATCTGCGTGCATCCTGCTAATCACCTGCAGCAAATGCTCCTGTGTAAGCATTTTGGCCAGCTGGCTGCCATATCGTTGGCCTTCTGCCTACTTTTGATTAATTTTTAAATCTTGTATTGTTGCAGTAACTATTCTCACAGGTCCTCCTTTCTCCTCTACATCCTCTACCCATCCCTGTTAAGACCCTCAGGTGGAGTCCAGGAGCCTGGCGTGAGCCTGACTGGATGCTGAGATTCCAGTGGAAAGCGAAGCATAGTGAGGACTGCAAGGCAGCAGGGCAAGGATAGAATGGGCCAGCACCTCTTCTCTTTTAGCTCTAATCATCCCTGATTTATAGATAACAAAAACCACCTGAGGTAAAGAGCTGACTTTGCACTTATTTTTTGTCTGATTCTGGGGATGTTAATTACTCTCTCCTTTACCCTCTGGAAAATGGCAAGAATAGCATCCACCTTGTAGGATTGCTGTAAGAATTGAGTAAAGATGCATGTCAGAGCAAGGATGAGAATGAGGAGGGTCAGACTTCTTCTGTCCTGGGGATTCTCTACTTTTCTCCAATGCTTTCCCAGCATTTAGTCTTCCCAAAGAACAAAATCGTTGAATCTATTTATACTGGGGCCCTCATTCTCTCTCTTCCCAGCTTAACTCGTGGGTCAGTTAAGGCATGGGAAGCAAGGAAGGTTTGAGGAGCCAGAAGTGGTTGGAAGTGAGTATTGCTAAGAGCAAGCATTTGTTGACGCCTATTATTTATCCTCAAAGGAACCCCAACAGTAAAAATGTTGAGGATGCTGAGCATCTGCTAAGTGAGTAACTTGTCCCAAATCACACAGCCTGCCCCAAAGCCCATGTTTGTTAAAATGATATCCTGGTGCATCATAAGAGGATGGGAAAATAAGTTAAAAAGGGGCTTGGAAGGATATGGGAGTGTATGTGGGGAAAAAAATGAATGAGTAAGGTGGAAAAGTTCAGGAAGAGCTTTAGGGAGGACAGAGTATGGGGAATGAGGCTCTGAAGCTGTAGGGAAGCAGAGAGGCCAGCGCACATGTGCATCCCTCACACGTAGGGTCAGTGTACCTTCAGGCTTCCCAATATGGCTGCAGCAGGATTGCCTATGGCTGCTGTGAATGCAGCAGTCCAGGACTCTCAGTGCCCTGCAACTACGAGGAACTGAGTGGGTGGACAGAAAGTGATAAGTGACTCCTCTTTATTCCCTCTCAGAAGCAGGTGGAAGAAACAGGCACAAACCATTGTGGAGTGTGGGGGCAGAGACAGGGCACACCCAAGCCAACAGGACTGTGGAATGGAGGAATCAGATTTGAGGACTTTTCTTTTATCTCTGCTCTCCTTTAAGTTTTGAATCTAGCAAGAGGCCCTCCTGTCTTTCCTGCTTTTCTTCTCACACTGCTACTTAAGAACTGTCTGGCCACACAGGAGGTTTCCTGACCAAAGCCAGAAAAGGGAAGGGTAGCCGTGCAAACAGAGTCAGCTTTCCATACCCAGCCTAGACCACTGCTCCCTGCCTGTCATCCTCCACCGAAGCCAACGAACATCCTTTGAGACCCAACTCTGCAGTGTCCCCTCTTCAAAGTCCCTCCTCAGTCCAGGACAGAGTTGGGGCCCCACTGTGCTTCGTTTGCATTACAATCTCTCAGCTGCACTGTTTGTTTTTGTTCTCATGTTTGTGTCCTCCTGGTACTCTGGGCACCCTGAGGGCAGAGAATAGCGTTCCATTTATGCCTGAACTCCTGGCACCCAGCACTGTCAGTCTCAGAGCAAAAGCTTGGCGAGTGTAGAAATGGGATTTACTGACCACCTTCTTAGGATTAGGCACTGAGGACACAGAGATGGAGACCACATCCTAATTTCAAGTTGCTAATGGTCCAATGAAGAAATATTTTAAAGTAGACAGTAGGTATACATACAGTAGGCCCCTGGAAGGAAGATTTTGTTATCATTATCATCACCGTTATCAGCAACAATGTCTGTCTAGCCCTCAAGAAGTCCTCCAGGATGTTTACAAGAGACTTCAGCTCCTTCTCCTGGAGACAGTACCCAGCTACTTCCTACTTTAAGTGCTAACAGTTCTGCAGCCCCCAGCACCAATAACACCCTGCTTGTCAAAGTACCCTGGGACACATGGCCACACATGCCCCACACCCTCTGAAAATGGTTCCTGATCTCCCATTGCCACCCCAGCCACCTGCCCTTTGTTAAGCCAGAGGACAAGCCATCATTTTGCCTGGCCAATAACTGCCGTTCTCTTTCCTTCCCACCAGAGAAGAGGTCATCTCACCATCTCTGCAGCCCTCAGCTGTAAACAAACATTACCTGAGAGCAGGACTTGACTAAGGAAAACAAGGCGCTAAGGACAGCTGGAAGGAGGGCTGCAGGGTCCTGTGCAGGGAACCCTAGGTCACAGTACAGAAATGTGGAACCTATGAAGAGCATCAAAACATTGTTTATGGGAAAGGGGAGATGGAGGATGGACCAGGGACTGACTCTAGCTGTGCAGGGGACTACAGCATCACTCCCCCAGAGCCAGTGTTTTCAGCAGCCTAAAGCCAATTACTTGGCACTGCCCACCCACTCAGTATCTTCCTCTGCTCCTTTTGGATATGACCTGGGGTGGCAAGATGAAGGATGATCAAGTGACTGTGTATATCTACCTTTTTCCGTAGTCATGGAAATGGATGAGGAGAACTGGCAGAGAGAGAGGTGGGAGGTAACTTTGACCCTGAGTCATTCCTGCCCTGAAAAGGCTTGGCAGGGCATTACCACTCTGACTTACATCACGGAGCTCCAGGCAGCCTCACAGGCATAGGGGGCTCTGGCTCCCACAGCTCCAGTCTACAAATCTAGCTTTGATTTTAGAACTGACTGACCCTTTCCCTACAGGACAGTGGCTTCCCATAGGGGCATCCCTCAGGGCTACTGCTGTATCAGTCACAAGCCCTGCTGTCAGCTCTTTAGCTTGAGCCCTTATTTCTCCCAGTGTCCCTGATTCTTCCTGTGCCTCTGAGCATGGCCAGATCAGCCCTAGAGAATCAGGCACCAGTAACCTAGTCCTTCTCCTCTCTACCTCCCCATTCAAGCCCAATAGTGATGCTTTCAAAAGGGAACAGCCAGGACAAAAAAAGGGGGGGAGGGAGGTGGGGACAGAATCAAAATTTTAAGGGTAGAGATCATGTTTATAAACATAACATCCCAGTGGGGTTCATGAGCCAAAGATGAGTTAACTACTTGTCTGGTATCTGGGATGTATCTACCTTGGGAGGAAAAGGAAAGAAAGGAGGTCAAACTCTTGCTGGAAGTCATAACTCTCCTCTTAAAAGCCCTCACACATGTTTATATAAAGATCTACAGAAGAATTATTTTGAAGCGTTGTCTCCATTACCTTTCAAAGAGAGACTGTGCTGGGCATGGTAGTAGAAGCTGCCAGAGAGGCCAGAGAGATGCCATGAAGGGTCTCACTCTAGGAGGTAGCCCAGCGGCTTGATAGAAAACTTGGAAAGAACAATTTGGGGTTAGAAAAGAGACTGAAGCAAAATTAACTATCTCTCCCTATCCTGCCTTTCTCTTTGACTTATGCAAGTGATTCCAAGATCCTGGGAAGATGAAGCAATGATGGCTCTTGCTCTGCATTTATTCATCAGGCTGGAAAGAGAAAAGGGGAAGGAGGTATCTAGACTGGGGAAAGAACTGGAAGAACTTCATGAAGTAGAGCCATGTAAAGAGGTGTGGATTCAAATCCTGGTTGTGCGACATATGAATTATGTGACCTTAGGAACATTAACCTCTGTAAGCTTCTACTTTCTCATCTGTAAAATGGATTATCTACTTTGTAGAATGCCTTGAGGGTCAGCTGAGATAATATACTTAAGACAGCATATGCCAACAATGAGTGTTTGTTATTATTATCTGAGATAGTATGCCTGATCTAGATGAGACTCTAGATGAGAAGGTATCAATAGGTTTACTGGAAAGCTGGGCCAGGTGTGACAGGCACTCTGGGGCACTATGCAACGATTCTCTGCTTTCCCAGCTACCAATTCTGCTGTCGCTTTGGAAGCCTTAAGGAAGCAAGAAGAGTCTCCTCTTTGGGCCATGGCTTGGGATCATAGTTCCAAATCCAGACCATCACAAATGAATTCACATAAACTTTTCAGTAAAAAGGATCTTCTAAAGATGGCTTCTGTCTCCAGCTAAATAGAGGTGCTGTCTATGCATTCAGTTGTATGCAAAACATAAGAGAACTTTCCTGGCAAGGGGCATAGAAGACAACTGTATGAAGGAAGAGTTGCTATGGAAGAGAAGTTTGATGACAGAAAGACAGAGGTAGCTGGTCTGGAGTGCTTAGCCTCCAGGGAGTACCAGGCTCAAATCTGTTACTGAGAAGAGTCAGAGTAGTTTGAGACTTTGCCTGCTCTCTTTCCTCTTCCTCCTCAAAACTTGCTTCAATGACAATTGTTGACACTTAAGTCAGAATTTAAGCTAATATATTATTGGCCTCAGGTCACTTGCATATGAACTCCTTGGTGTTTTGTTTCGGTTTTGGTTTTTCCATGCAAATTGGTCAACTATTAAAAACAGATTAAGGTTGCAAGTGGGGAAAGTATTTAAAGACAGGAAGTGTTCCCTCATTGAATCATACCCTATGGTGATAGGGTGTATATGACCTGAGACCAAAGGAAGGTAGATCCAGATGCCTAAAATCAGGTAGGCACCTCCATTACCTCATCAAAGGCTATAAAGAGAGGAAATACTGAGGTGGCTCTGGGGTAAGATTGGAGAACTCAAGCAATCTCCATCCCCATTCCTAATCATCACTGCTCTCTTAACCTACCATATTCTCTCTTTCTTTGTGCTTCTTACCCAATTTTCTAATAACTAGCTTTAAATCTACCTTATAAATACAGTCATCTCTAGGTATCCATGGGGGATTGTTTCCAGGACCCCAAACCCCACCATAGGACACCAAAATTCTCAGATTTTAAGTCTTTGATATACAATGGTATAGTATTTTCATATTATTGATGCTCATCCACCTGTTTACTTTAAGTCATCTCTAGATTACTTATAATAACTAATACAATGCAAATTACACGTACATAGTCGTTATGCTGTATTGTTTAGACAATAATGACAAGGAAAACAGTCTGTACATGTTCAGATGCAATTTAAAAAAAAAATATTTCTGACCCATGGCTAGTTGAATCCACAGATGCAGAACCCGTGTAGACAAAGATCCGACTGATTTTTCAAAGCTCATTAGGCAGCAGCACATTCCCCCTACCCACTGAGAGAGCATCACACTGACATTTTTCAGCACTTCCACATTTACTGCAGTACCCACCTCCACCCTCCTCACCCCGAAGCTCAGAACAGGCATCTATCTCAGCAAGCATGGAGCTGGCCTCTGCTGCAGGGCAGCCCAATGTGAGACAAAAAGAAAGAAGAAACAGAGCCTGCTAGATTTCTTTTGGAGCTTCCCATCTAATTAATGAACTCTACAGGTAGCCTAGAGAAGAAGGGAATTGAAAGAAATATAATGGTAGAAAAGAAAAAAAACACCACTTTGTATTTATATAGCACTTTATATTTCCCACATTTCTTTTCTTGTTTTTATATCTGTGTTGGTTTCCTAAAGCTGCTGTAACAAGGTACCACAAACTGGGTGGCTTAAAACAATAGGAATTTATTCTCTCACAATTCTGGAGGCTAGAAATCCAAGGTCAAGGTGTTAGCAGGGCCATGCTCCCTTTAAGGACTCCAGGGAAGAATCCTTCCTAGCTTCTTCCTAGTTTCTGGTGGCTCCCAGCAATCTTTAGCACTCCTCTGCTTGCAGCTGCATCACTCCAGTCTCTGACTCTGTTATCACATGACTTTCTTCACTGTGTGAAACTCCGTGTGTTCAACTCTTCTTATAAAGCCACCAGACATTGAATTTAGGGCCTACCATAATCCAATATGACTTCACTTTAACTAATTACATGTGCAAACACTCTGTTTCCAAATAAGGTTACATTCTGAGGTTCAAGGTAATCACACATGTTGAAGAACACTTATCAACCCACTACAGTATTACTGCCAGCAGTCTTGTCTTCTAAGTAGCCCTATTTAGGCAGGTATTCAGCTGTAGTCATAAAGGCTTACCAACCATTCACCTCTCTCCTCCCACCTCTGCTGCCAACTGCTCAATGGTAGAAATTTCCTCCCATCCTTGCTGATCCTGTTTAATTATACTTGCTATATAGACTGTGTCTTTTAAGCTAGGCTTTCCTGAAAGCAGACCCTAAAACAAAGATTTGACCCTAAAACAAAGATTTTCAAATAAAGTAGTTTATTTGGAAGGAGATCTCAGGAAGCACCAATATGGGACTGAGGAATGGAGGACAGGAAGTCAACATAGGTTTGCTATGAGAAACTGGGGCTCAATTCCACTGGGATCCTCTGGGAGACTGTGCAAAATAGCCTCAGAGTTGTTCCAGTGGAGGGATAAGGAAGTCAGGGGATAAATACCCCTAACTCCCATCTGTCATTAGTTGAAGACTTCTCCCAGGAGCATCAACTCCCTGCACTTCAAACCCGAACTGTGCACAGGCTGAGCATGCTCCTGCCTCCAAAGAAATCCACAAGACCAAGAGAGCCACAGATGCTTCTGAAACAGGACATTTTCTCTGACCCCTTTACGGACCCCCTGGCAGGGGTGCCTCACTTAGCCCACAGCTCTCAACCCCTCACAGGATGGGGAGCACCCAGGTGAGCTGGTACAGGAGCCAAAGCAAGTGCTTTTGGGTGCTGGCAGAAGCAAAACTCCATGAGGCCCCACGGTCACATCTAGGAGATGCTTGCAACCCCTGAAGCCCCAGAAGGTGTGTGTTACAGTGCTCTTTTAGCTTTCCTGTCCATGGACAGATTAAATGTTTAACAGCTCAGTGGACCCTCCACCTTTTCACGAGGGCAGAAGGTCAGTGTGGCAGCTTTCTGTACCCTGAGCTCTTGTCTGGCATCTGGGAAAAATCAGGTCACACAAACCAACTGAAGGATAGAAAATGCAGGGGATTTCATTGCTAATGGAAGTGGCTCTCAGTGGGAGGGAGAACGGGAAAGGGGATGGAGTGAGATGGTATTCTTCCCCTGAAGTCTGGCCATCTGCAGCTGGACTCCTCCAAAGTCCTACAGTCAAGCCATCCCTCTGAAGTCAAGCTGTTTCCCTCTGACATCAAACTGCAGTCTCCAACATCCAGCGGCTTCTCCTCTTCTCCCCTTCTCTGCTCTCTTCCAGTGGAGGCTGGGGTTTTTATGGGTACAGGATGGGGGGCAGGATGGGTCATGGGTGGTTTTGGAAAAGGCAACATTCAAGCAGGAAAACAGGAATGCATGTTTTCACCTTGGGCTACAATTCTAGGCTTAAGGGTGGGGATTCACCAGGGACCCCATTCTTTTCTGCCTAGAATTTCTCTGCCTCCTGTCCCTATCACTTTCAGTGAGTAGCCAGCAGCTTATATCATGAGTGTCAAGGGAATATGGACACAGGTGAAACTGCCATTGCAAAATCGTAACTAAGACAGTGACAGAGATCTGACCTAACCAACTCCACCTTGCTTCTAACCTCCAAGCTGTTCTTGTTCATTCCTGGGTGTAGGCTGAACTAACAATAGGAGGAAAGGTTATAGTTAAAACAAAGAGGGTAACAGGCCTTTCGCAAAGCAAACTCCCTTCTCTTTTTTCTTTGGTGAGACAGAGCCTCACTCTGTCACCCAGGCTGGAATGCAGTGGCGCAGTCTCAACTCACTGAAACCTCTGCCTCCCAGATTCAAGCGATTGTCCTGACTCAGCCTCCCAAGTAGCTGCGACTACAGGTGTGTGCCACCACGCCTGGCTACTTTTTGTATTTTTAGTAGAGATGGGGTTTCACTATGTTGACCAGGCTGGTCTCAAGCTCCTGACCTCACGTGATCTGCCTGTCTCAGCCTCCCAAAGTGCTGGGATTACAGATGTGAGCCACCACCACCAAGAAGGACCACTAGTCCTTCTTGCTGGGGGACTAGATTGCCTTTGCAGGACTAACAAATTAACCAAAAGATTAGAAATTATGGTTGAGTGCTAGAGACCTTGCACTTTATGGCTCAGCTGGCACCACCCAGATCGATAAATTGGCTCATCTGATCTTGTGGTCCCCACCCAGGAACTGACTCAGCACAAGAAGACAGTTTTGACTTCCTATGATTTCATCTCTGACCTGACCAATCAGCACTTCTGACTCATTGGCTGCCCCCCACCCCCCACGTTATCCTTAAAAATTCTGATCCCTGAATGCTCAGGGATACTGATTTGAGTAATAATAAAAGTCCAGTCTCCCGCAAAGCCAGCCCTGCGTGAATCACTCTTTCTCTGTTGCAGTTCCCCTGTCTTGATAAACAGGCTCTGTCTAGGCAGCAGGCAAGGTGAACCCATTGGGTGGTTACACAGGCACTGACAACATCTGTTACAACTAGGATGACACTTAGCCTCCCTAGGGCTTACTAGGTTCTTATCTAGTAGGTGCTCAATAAATATTTGTTGAATTGAATTGGCATAGGTCACTTGAATAAAGGAATAAGGAACCAAGATTATTCACTCATTTAACAAAGATTTATTAAGCATTTACCAAATCATGCACAGTGCAAGACCTTGAAGATGCCAGCCCTATATAATTTTGGGCTTGGTACAAAATTATTACCCTTAACAACCAATCAACCAATCCTGGCCTTTACCCATTACACCATTACAATCAGCCAGTAACCCTGAGGTCTTCCCAAGAACTGACTTTGGCTGAATTAGCAAGTACAAACCTCTGTGTGATTCTGATGGTGAGCATTTTTTTGCAGTACTTGGGGATAATATTAACCTCCTATGCACCCTTATCAAGCTCTTATTCTTCCAAGTTCTCAGTTTACAGAGAAGATAAGTCCTTTATGGGGTCATCTGGACCAGCTGAAGCAAACAATTCCCAAATGTTTGCTGGCCTTTGCTCTGGATCTTCACCACTTTAGGAAATTAACTTGGAGAGTCAGAGACTCACTACTGAATAGAGACTAAAGAAAATGTTGGTACTCTTGACATTGAGACCCTTTCCTTCCATCTTTCCTACACCCAAACCATCTCAGACCAGTGGGACTTACTGCTCTTTTTAAATGAGATGTCCCATTACAGAAACTCTTCCCCCCCACCACTTTGATTTCTACCACATAATAAATTATTCTCTCAAGGTCTCAGAAATACAGTTTCTTTCTTTCTATTGTCATTCTAGAGTCAGCCAAGCCCACAGTGCAGACAATTCCAGAAACACCCCCTTCCCAACACCAGAGCACTCTAGTGAGCAACATTTCCCAAGGGCAGGCTTGTCAGAGACCAGAGCAGACTCCAGGGCAATGGTTCCTGTCTCATGTCAAACTCCTGCTTCTGTCCCTGCATACTGAGGAGTTCTCTGTCTCCCTGGCAGGCTCAGTCCCTTGATGTGCGCTTTTAATATTCATCTCCTTCTCCCTCTCTTGATGTGAATTAAAAGAGCAACTTGCAAGGCAAACAAGAGGAAAATAACAGATTGCTGCTGCTCATTAAAGCTTCAGCTCAATACAGTCTGATAAGAGCTACAAGACTGGCTCACCCTCCCAATCGAGGGTGGGGGAGTTGGGGGCATGATAATCATAGTACCTTAGATATGTTCTGGGCTCCAGGGATTTTACAGATGGAAATGCATTTTTCTTCCTGAATCTTGACTGTCTGTTGGAACCCCAGAGTTTAAGCTTATCACTGTCATTTTCCTGACATATAATCTTAGAAAATTCACTTCATTGTTTTGAGTTTCATTTAGTTTTTCTGCCTGAAAATGGAAAAAAGATTAATAGCCTCCTAAGTGAACTGTGTAATGCTAAATAAATGAATAAATATGAAAGCATTTTGGAAGAATTATCTTCTCTCTCTCTCTCCTCTCTTTCACTTTCTCTTTCGTCCCATCAGTATTTCAATCTGCTTGAACAGCTTTTCTAAATCTTAAAATAATGAAGTCTTCCTGCAATCACAGGTCTTACTTTAGCTAACGCACTATTTCTTTTCTCCCCTTTGAAGTGAAACCTCATGAAATGTTGTCTATATTTGTTACCTTCATTTCCTCCTTCCACCCCTGCTCTTCAACCCACTACAATCTGCTTCCACCCCCTCACTCCCCTGAAACTGTTCTCACTAGGACCACCAATGACCCCGTTGTCAAATTCCAGTAATATCATTTTAGTTATTATCTAACTTGACCCTTTTTCCCCCAGCTGGTGATTCTTTCCTCCTGTATCTAAACAATTTTCTTTCCTTGGTATCCAAATATTGCTATCTCTAGGTTATTTTCCTACCTCTCTGGCTAATCATTCTCAGGCAACTTCCTCGGTTTCTCATTAAATGTCAGTGTTTCCAACCACTCTTCTCATTATAGACTTCTTTAGGGATTTGATTTACACCTCAAACTTCATCTCCCATCTGTATATGAATAACTCCCAAGTCTGCATCTCCAGCTTAAATCTGTCTCCAGAATTATAGACCCATTTATCCAGCTGTTTACATTCAACCCCACAAATAATGACACGCCCTTTTTCAAAGAATTCAGTGGCTCCCCTTAACCATCAGGATAAAGTTTAAACTCATAAGCATGGTATCCAAGGCCTTTCTCACTCTTATCTCTCTGCACTTCACCCTTCCAACTCCATGCTCTACCCACTCTGCACCTGCAGTCCCCACACCGACTTTTGCCTCTGAGTCATTGCACATATTCTTCCCTCTCCAAGGAATATTTTTTTCTCCACACCTTATTTTCATGGCCTGACAAACTATGACCTGCCCTTGAAGACTCAGCATAGATATCACCTTTTCTGGGATTTCTTCATAGTTGGGTTTGGTCTCCCCACCTTGAATGCTCCTCAGCATCCTGTAGGTCCCACCTCCTAACATTTATCACATGACACTGTGGTAACCTATTTATTTTACTTACCCCCAAATGAAGTCACTTTTGCTGTTTCTTCTTATTAAAAATAATGCATGCTCAATATAAAAATAAAAAGACAACCACAAAGAGTATTTACTGCCAGCCACAAGATGTTGCTCTAGGTGCTGCAAGGAATAAAGGCATGAATAAGGCAAGGTGCCCAATTACAGCTGAGGGAGAAAAGTGTTGGGGGGAGGGTTTATTGAGTGCTGGGACATGCCAGGCAGCACCCGGGGGCTTTGCCTGTGCTATTTCTCATGTGTGTCCCCAACCAGACTGAAAACTCACTGAGGGCAGTAACTGTATCCTTGTCTTTACTGCCAACTTCAGCGTCTGGCATGAAATAGATCCTTAGTAGATACCCAGATAAAGAGTGTGCAGTATGCTGATGAATGACAATTATCACTACATAAAAAAATGACAATTATCACTACAGAAAAAATAGGTAACGACTCATTTTTTCCTGTTTGGATGAAAGAAAGATTATGGCACCAGAATCTTAAAAAGCCTTTCCAGCAAGACTCCTACCCTATTGAATCTAAGTAGACACCAGACACCAGTGGTTATTTTCACAGTCACAGAGCACAGGCTTGCTGAATTTTTTCTATTCTAAAGCCCACATTCCTCTCTTAATATACTATTTCCACCCTCCTCCCCCAGCAAAATATTATACATACATGCACACACATAGATATAATAGCTGCATTGCATTGAAAACCTAATGGAGAGACGTTAATACAAGCTATGTCTGCGTGAGTAGGATTATCAGACTTTTTAATACTCTTTTTGCTTGTATTTTTATTTATATATTGAGCATGCATTATTTCTAATAAGAAGAAACAGCAAAAGTGACTTCATTTGGGGGTCGCAATCTGCAGTAACACGAAGTAGAACTGATAAACATAAGCTGAGCGACGATACTTTTTTTTGAGACGGAGTCTCTCTCTGTCACCCAGACTGGAGTGCAGTGGCAGGATCTCAGCTCACTGCAAGGTCCACCTCCTGGGTTCATGTCATTCTCCTGCCTCAGCCTCCTGAGTAGCTGGGACTAGAGGCGCCCGCCACCACGCCCAGCTATTTTTTTTTTTTTTTTGGATTTTTAGTAGAGACAGGGTTTCACCATGGTAGCCAGGATGGTCTCAATCTCCTGACCTCGTGATCTACACACCTCAGCCTCCCAAAGTGCTGGGATTACAGGCGTGAGCCACCATGCCCAGCTGAGCAATGATACTTTTAAGAGGAGATTACAACTGGGGACATGGAGAGAACAGTGTAACACAAGGAAAGTTTTAATTTAATTCAATCCACAGGCCTTGATCACCTGCCAGCCACAAGATGTTGCTCTAGGTGCTGCAAGGAATAAAGGCATGAATAAGCCATGGTGCTCCATCCCAGCAGGGGGAGAAAAGTGTTGGGTGAGCTTTTATTGAGCGCTGGGACATGCCAGGCAGCACCTAGGGGCTTTGCCTGTGCTATTTCTCATAATCCTCACAACGATCCTATGAGGTAAGTATCACAATCCTGCTTTTGTAGATGCGGAAATTGAGGCATAGAGAGGTTTATTGACAGATCCAAAAATCACAATTAGTAAACCAAGATTTAAACGTATGTTATTTCTGATTTCATCCCTTTGCACCACACAAAACTGGATTTGTGAAGTATCTCTTAAGGAAGGTGTGAGTACAGTAGGGCTTCTATTAGTGGTTTGGGGAAGGCTTTCTGGAAACCCCATGTGGTCTAGACTTCAAGACGGGGTGTGAATATGGGAGAAGAGCTATACCATGAACCTCAGGGAGGGGCAGCATCCTTTGGGAAGATGATACTGGCACATAGCACAGCCTGGATGGGGTGCAGGAGTCAAGTGGGGGTGGCGGGTCTCCCAGCCCTATCACAGGAGGTGGGAGCAGAGCAGTGGGCCCACTAAGACTGGAAACTAGGAGTTACCAGGCTCACAAAGGGGTGGAAAACAGGAGCCAGAGGCAAGCACTCCAAGAGCATGGTCACCGATGAAGGACATAACAGAACAAGCAGGAAGTAGCTCGGACGCCAGCAGTGATCTGCTGTGATGAGGGCCTTTTGGAAGGTCCATGTTCCCACCAACCTGCTGTCACCAGGACTTGGAGCCTGGCATCTGATGGGAAGAACATTCCAATCAGAAGAAAGACAGTGAGAAAGGGTACGACAACTTGAAGCAGTTCATGGTTTGTTAACAAAAGCAGAGATATTGGGTGTGGTGAGATGTTGAAGAGTTATCAGCAGAAAAACCATAGTTTTCTAGGAATTACTTTCTTTTATTTATTTATTTATTTATTTATTTATTTATTTATTTATTTATTA